>NC_058084.1:403141940-403441940 GCF_014858855.1 Bufo gargarizans | reverse complement strand
TTCCCTGCTGCAGGGGGACCCGCAGTCCTGGGCGTTCTCTTTACCTACTGATTCCCAGGCTCTTCGGTCAGTGGATGAGTTTTTCGGGGCCTTGGGTCTCATATATGACGACCCTGACCGAGTAGCACTGGCTGAATCAAGATTACGGAGACTCTTACAAGGAGAACGGCCGGTAGAGGAGTATTGCTCTGAATTCCGTAGGTGGGCTACGGATACCCAATGGAACGACCCGGCTCTCAGGAGTCAGTTCTGCTCTGGGTTATCCGAAAGGGTTAAGGATGCGCTTGCATTATATGAGACCCCCTTTTCCCTTGATGCGGTTATGTCCCTTTCTATCCGTATAGAGAGACGTCTTAGGGACAGGTTGAAAGAACCGGAGAAATTGGTAACTCCTCTCAAGCAGCAGTTAGTCTGTACGGACTTAGACGAGCCTATGCAGCTAGGAGGAACTACTCGTCAGGTCCGTCCTCCTGAGGCTCGCCGTAGGCGTGGGGTTTGTTTTTTTTTGTGGGGAGAGGGGTCATTTCATTAATGTCTGTCCTTCTTTCCTCAGAAACAAAAGACCGTCGGAAAAACTACTAACCCCAGGCTGTGTGGAGGATGTCAGCAGGGGGGTATACGTCTCCTCCATACGTACATCGCAATTTGTGTTGCCAGCGGTTATTATTTTTGGTGATAAGACGGAGACTATTTCTTTCTTTTTAGACAGTGGAGCAGGGGTAAATTTGATAGATGCCCATTTTGCCCGCACTTTGGGTTTGTCTCTCTGTACGTTACAGAGACCCATTCCCATATTTGCTATTGATTCTGCTCCCCTGTCTCAGAGAAACCTCACCCACATTGTTCATAATTTACACCTTCGGGTAGGGGACCACCATAACGAGATGCTTTCAGGTTATGTTCTGGAGGGGCTTCCCACTCCGGTGGTGCTGGGTCTTCCCTGATTGGTAGCGCACAATCCAGTAGTGGATTGGCAGGCCAGGGAGATATTGGAGTGGAGTGAGCAGTGCAGAGAAAATTGCTTAAATAGCAATTGCTTAGTCGCCTCCATAGCTACCCTACCTACATTTATTTCGGATTTTGAGGATGTTTTTTCTGAAAAGGGTTGTCAGAAGTTACCACCTCATCGTCCTTATGATTGCCCGGTTAACCTTATTCCCGGCGCAAAATTACCCAAGACCAGGTTATATAATCTTTCGGGTCCAGAGAGACAAGCCATGAAAGATTATATCTCCGAGAGCTTGGCTAAGGGACACATCAGGCCCTCTTCTTCACCCGTGGCTGCAGGGTTTTTCTTTGTTAAAAAGAAAGATGGGGGCCTGCGTCCTTGCTTAGATTTTCGCGAATTAAATCGGATAACCATCCGAGACCCATACCCTCTTCCTCTCATTCCTGACCTGTTTAATCAGATTGCGGGTGCTAGGTGGTTCTCCAAACTTGATCTTAGGGGGGCCTACAATCTGATTCGTATTAAGGAGGGGGATGAGTGGAAGACAGCGTTTAACACCCCTGAGGGGCATTATGAAAATCTAGTTATGCCTTTCGGTCTGACCAATGCTCCTGCCGTCTTTCAACATTTCGTTAATGACATTTTTAGTCATCTAATCGGCAGGTTTGTGGTAATATACCTAGATGATATTTTAATTTATTCGTCTGATCTGAGAACACATGAGGAGCATGTCAGACAAGTACTGCAGGTCCTACGGACGAATGAATTATATGCTAAAATTGAAAAATGTGCCTTCGCCGTTCAGGAGATACAATTCCTGGGTTATTTTTTTATCTGCTTCAGGTTTCCGTATGGATCCTAGGAAGGGCCAGGCAATTTTAGATTGGGATCTTCCTGAGAACCTCAAAGCACTACAACGGTTCTTGGGCTTCGCGAATTTCTATAGGAAATTCATTAAAAATTATTCACTTATTGTAAAACCGCTTACTGACATGACTAGGAAGGGGACTGATTTTTCTAAATGGTCTGACGCCGCTAAAGTTGCTTTTTCCTCTCTAAAAGAGAGGTTTACCTCAGCACCTGTACTAGTCCAACCTGATGTCTCTCAGCCTTTTATTGTTGAAGTCGATGCGTCAGAGGTGGGAGTGGGGGCGGTGCTGTCTCAGGGTCCGTCTCCTGGCAAATGGCGTCCTTGTGCTTTCTTTTCGAAAAAACTATCTGCAGCAGAAAAGAACTACGATATTGGCAATAGGGAACTATTAGCTATTAAACTTGCGTTTGAGGAGTGGCGCCACTTCTTAGAGGGGGCAGTCCACCCCGTCACTGTGATTACGGACCACAAAAATCTCCTGTACCTCGAATCAGCTAAGCGTCTCACCCCTAGACAGGCTAGGTGGTCGCTATTTTTTACCAGGTTTAACTTTGTGATTACCTATCGTCCTGGGGCAAAGAACACCAAGGCTGATGCACTATCTCGTTGTTTCCCTGGAGGGGGTAATGTGAGTGATCCGGTGCCCATTCTACAAAGAGGAGTGGTTGTCTCTGCGGTACACTCTGTTTTGGAGGGGAAGGTGTTAGAGGCCCAGGGGGACGCCCCGGTCTCTTGCCCCTCAGAGAAATTGTTTGTACCGTTGAACCTACGTTTCGAATTATTAAAGGAACATCATAATTCGGCACTTGCTGGGCACCCGGGTAGTAAAGCAACCTTGGAGCTATTGTCTCGTCGTTTTTGGTGGCCAAGGTTGCGTCAGGATGTATTGGATTTTGTGTCTTGTTCTACCTGTGCGCGCGCAAAAGTTTCACATACACGTCCTGCAGGGTCTCTATTACCACTCGTCATTCCCAATAGACCGTGGACACATCTGTCAATGGATTTTATCACTGACTTACCTTTGTCTGCGGGTAAAACAGTGATTTTGGTAGTAGTGGACAGGTTTAGCAAAATGGTACACTTCATTGCGTTACCCGCACTACCTAATGCTAAGACTCTTGCTCAGGTATTCGTCAGTGAAATCGTGAAGCTTCACGGGGTCCCCTCCGTTGTTGTTTCGGATCGGGGTACCCAGTTTATTTCTAAATTTTGGAAAGCTTTTTGTTCCCGTTTGGGGGTACACTTGTCCTTTTCCTCAGCTTTCCATCCTCAGTCGAATGGACAGACTGAGCGTACCAACCAAAACCATGAGACATATCTAAGATGTTTTGTGTCTGAAAACCAAGAGTTGTGGTCATCATATTTACCGTTAGCTGAGTTTGCCATAAATAATCGTCGTCAGGAATCCACTGGCAAGTCACCATTTCTTGGTGCATATGGTTTTCATCCCCAATTCTGTACTTTCAAAGAGGGGGGGTCTTCTGGGGTTCCCGAAGAGGAACGTTTTTCGTCATCTCTTTCATCGGTATGGCAGAAGGTGCAAGCTAACTTGAAAAATATGGGAGGTAAATACAAATGCATGGCTGATAAGAGACGGTCGCCAGGTCCGGACCTAGGAGTGAATGACTGTGTGGTTGTCTACTAGGAATATTAAATTGAAGGTTCCCTCTTGGAAACTGGGTCCTAGGTTTATTGGCCCTTACAAAATTGTAGCCATCATCAACCCCGTGGCTTTTCGCCTGGAGTTACCTCAGACTTTTAAAATTCATAATGTTTTTCATAAGTCGTTACTCAAAAAATATGTTCCACCTCTAGAACCATCACCGCTGCCACCCCCTCCTGTTGTCGTGGATGGTAATCTAGAATTTCAGATATCCAAAATTGTTAATTCTCGTCGGGTCCGCCGCTCTCTTCAATATCTGGTGCATTGGAGAGGTTACGGTCCCGAGGAAAGAATGTGGGTTCCTGCGTCTGAGGTAAACGCCGACAGGTTAGTTCGGGTTTTTCATGCCTCTCATCCTGAGAGACCTGGTCCTGAGTGTCCGGAGGCCCCTCGTAGAGAGGGGGGTACTGTCACGAGGGTATCGAGAACCACGCCTGACTCCGTTATACCCGGGGTCAGGAAGTCGCAGCGGTTGGCTGCACGCTCTATTTAAGATGGGGCTGTTTTCCTTATGGTAGCTTTCTGGGTTTGCTTTGCAAACCCTTTTGGCTCACTCAGGGATCCGTAGCTCCTTCTCCTCAGCTGTTCCTTGTCCAGCACTCCCAAACCTCCTTATATTCCTCTCTCACACTTCTCTGGTTGCCAGAGATAGAGCTTTCTGCCTGGACATCTATCCTGACCCACTGGAGCTGTGTTGCTGCGTTCTCTGACTGTTGATTCAGAACGCTACCCTCCGGATCCCTGTTGGACCTTTGTGGACAGTTGTTGTCGTCCACCTGGGTGTTTGTGTTTGTCTGTGTTTGTCTGTCCTCTCCCTGGTGTTTCCCTCTTAGTGCAGTGGTGAGGACTAGCGATCCCACCGGCCTGTTCACTATCTAGGGCTCATTTCAGGGAAAGCCAGGGTTTAGGCACGTGATCGCCGCACGGGTGAGGAACCCGTCTAGGGACGTCAGGGCAGTCAGGTGCCAGCCGCAAGGTGAGTTAGGGGTCACCACCTTTCCCTCTCCCTTGGGCAGGGCTTTCCCCGTGTTCCTCCCTGTGCGTGACACCGGTCATTACATAAACTTGCTAGAAAAATGACGTTAAAAAAACATTTTTCTTCCATTAATAAAGATGTAAATGCTGAAGAAAATTGTACATCAGAATTGCAGGAACATAATGCATCTCAGTATGATATGGTTGAAAATGTGTATCCCTGTTTTGATTTTGCTGATCTAGCACAGATCTCCTCGCTCCAGGAGGCATGTGGGGACCCGGACAGGGATTTTATATGCAATAAATCTGCTACATATAAAATCTCTAATAAGAGTTTTTATCCCATACAGTCCCGGTCCGAGGTCCTTGACAGATTCCAGGAGTTAGTTCAGAAGGATCTCTGTGCTCTGAAAGCTAACACTGAAAAAGTACCCAAAAATAATCTTACAAGGGATGAATATATAGCTTTTGAGGAATTACAAAATATGCAGGATATTGTAATACGCAGAGCTGACAAGGGAGGAGCGGTAGTGATCCTAGACAGTGAGTTATATAAAAATCAGATTTTGAACATGCTGAATGATCATGATGTCTATCTTAGATTGGATTGCAATCCTCTCCTCCCTTGTCAGAAAATGCTTTGTGAAATTTCGGATAGAGGTCACTCATTGGGTATTTTATCTAAAAAAGAAACTGAACTTATATATGTAGAACATGCCATTACACCAATATTCCATGCGCTTCCAAAAGTTCATAAACCAGGTTTTCCACCTCCATTACGTCCGATTGTGGCAGGCATCGGCTCATATTCCGAATATTTATCGGAATGGGCAGACTCCCTGCTACAACCACTTGTGCCGCTCATACCAGGATATCTGAGGGATACAGGCACAGTATTAAAAAACTTTTTTTCTTTTGAATGGCATACGAATTTTACCTGGGTAACAGCAGATATTACTGCATTGTATATGAATATACCACATCAGTCGGCTATTGTTGACTTAAAATGGTTCTTAGAATGTTATAGTAACTACACTCCAGAGTTGCAGGACTTTTTATGTTCATGTATAGATTTCTTGATGAAACATAACTTTTTCATGTTTAACAAAAAATATTACCTTCAGCAATCAGGAATCCCTATGGGAGCGAAGTACTCACCATCGATCGCAAATATATATATGGCATGGTGGGAAAGCAGGTATCTTTTTTCTGATGATAACCCCTATAGAGAACATTTTAAATGGTATGGTCGATTTATCGACGATATGTTGTGGGTTTGGCAGGGGGACAAAGAGAAAATAGGTGAATGTACAGAATACTTGAATAATTGTACCACATCCATAAAACTAACCTTTTCCAGCGATCCGGATAAAATTGTCTTTCTGAATCTGTGTCTGGAAGTGGATAAGGGCAGTAATGAGGTGATTACATACACCCATAGGAAGCCATCAGCTGGTAATACTATTCTCTCAGCCTCCTCCTGCCATCCTCCACACGTTATAAAAAATATCCCTAAAGGGAAAATGATAAGGGCAAAAAGGAACTGCTCCACCAAGGAATTATTTGAAAGAGAAGTCCATAGTATTGCAGCTAGACTTAAGATGAGAGGATATACCCAAACCAGCATAAATAAAGGCATACAGTTAGCAAGACAAAAAGACAGAAAGACCCTCATCTTCTCTAATGGGAATGATAAAAGTAACAAAAATGAGAATAAAAGAAAAGGGAATAAGCATAAAAAGACTAGAAATAAAATAAAAAATGTGAATAAACATGAACCTATCTCCTTCATCACTAATTATAGCAGAGATTATTTTAGGATATGCGAAATTTTACGGAAACATCTTCCGGTTTTGAACTATAATGAGGAATGGAGAAATATAGCATCTGCAGGAATAAGATGTATAGCAAAAAGAGCTCCCACTATGGGACAAAAAATCAGTCCAAGTTTATTTATGGAAAAGATCCCCAAAATATGTACCTGGCCAAAAAACAATGGAAACTATAAATGTGGTAGCAAAAGATGTATCTGCTGTCAACACATGTGTATCTCGAAAGAGGTCATATCTATGGCTAATAATAATAGACATGTGTTGAAGCAGTATATAAATTGCAATACAGACCACATAATATATGTTATAACATGTACAATTTGTAGGTTGCAATACGTGGGCTGTACCACAAATGATTTAAAAGTTTGGATAAGGAAGCATTTAAGTGATGTCCCTCATTTTATGTCCCGGAATGTTTCAGCGGCAACTATGCATTTTGCCACTGTTCATAAAGGCGACACCTCTGCGTTTTCTGTGCAGGGCGTGGAGGTTGTCTCTGCACCTATTAGAGGAGGCGATCGTAAACAGAAGTTATTAAGCAGAGAAACATTTTGGATGTTTATTTTGGATACCTGTACACCGAAGGGTTTAAACAGAAAATATGACTTAACATTGCAATATATGTAGTTCATCATTCTGTGACTTTCAATTCCTGATGCCAAATTCATTGCCCTCCCCCTCCTATCTTTTCCCTGACTGATTCTCTCACCTAACCCAGGAACACCTGGGCTGGGGGTGTGACTTTCAGCCAATCGAAAAAGGAGGAGGATTATACCTGTGTTGTATATAAGTACTTGCTTTTAGTGCATGTTGTATTGTCTTGATGAAGGGCTCAATACCATAGCCCGAAACGCGTCACAACTACAACTTGTCTTTCCATGTGATGTATGTCGGATCTTAAATTTTGGAAGCCAATAAAGAACCAATAATTTTTATAAGTCAGAAGCTGGAGTCGATCCTTTGTTTTTGGACATTTCAAATGTGGCTGGGTTCAAGCCCTATCCTCCCTGCTTCACAGGGGTGATCTGAGGTGAGAGCTGCAATCTTCTGTCACTGGTCATATGTGGTACCAGAACAATCAGCCTCATGAAATATGCATTATTAAAACATGTTGGGGCCTGGATATCCATTAGTGGGACCAGGAAGAGATGTTTTATTAATATTTAACGTTTGCCAGCTGAGTTAGAGAGGTGGAGCCTGAACAGGTAATGAGTGCCTGCCCAGAAGGCTGAGATGAGAATGGGAGGAAGACCCCTCTCTGCTCCATCCTCTGCCAAATGGGGATAAAAATGAGGAATTGAGAACATTTAATTGACACAATTTGGGGATCCGATGAACATTGGGTTGTGTTTCACGTCCTCCTGTCTCCAGAAACCAAAATGGACTTTGCTCACACAATTCATTGAGTAGTAAGAACCTTTTTTGTTTCTATCCTTTTATTTTTATAACTGTCTTATGCACGTTTATGTATATCTCTTATGTCTTGTAATTTTTAGAACTAAGATTGAGTGTGTGAAATAGATCGATTCTTGGCAGTCACACCCGGATAACGTGACAGGGCAGGTCCATGGATCCAATAGGCTTCTCTATTTTTCAGTAATTTGAAAAAAATTAAAAAAAATAAGTCCTCACACATGCGATAAAAAGAAAAAAAATACTTTTTTAAGGTTTTCTTTTTTCAGCATTAAAACTAAAAAAAAAACTATACAAGTGTGCTATTGTTGTAATCGTACTGACCTGGAGAATGAAGGTAACAAGTCAATTTTACCGCATAGGGAACATCGTAAAAAAAAATCCCAAAAAAACTGTGGCAGAATTGTGCATTTTTTTTTCCAATTCCACCCCATTTGGAAAAATTTTTGAGCTCCCCACTACATAATATGCAATATTAACTAGTGCCATTAGAAAATCAAACCTGTCCTTTCAAAAATAAGCTCTCACAAGGCTATATGAACTGAAAAATAAAAAAAAGTTATGGCTCTGGGAAGATGGCGAGTGAAAAATAAAAATGGAAAATTGCAAGGTCCTCCAAGGGTTAATTGTTCATTTGTCTTTAATTTATTTTGTCTTATTTGCTTACTGGTTGCTAGTGATAAGCGAGCACCAAAGTGTTCGGGTGTTTGGTCCGAACACATCACAATATTCGTGTGCTTGGCCGAGCAGCCGAGTACAATGGAAGTCAATGGGAGACAACCAGGCACCCCCTGCTCGGATGAGGCGAGGGTGCCTGGACCATAGGAAAAGCAGGGGACCATGTCTGGATACATCTTGGACACCAATGTCGCTGCTGGGAACCATGTTGTCCAAGTTGTACGCCACTTTAACAGACTGAGAAAAAAAAAATCCTTTTTAGAGGAAAAATTGTTATGAAACATTCTTTCCTGTAGATTCAATTGTATATACAGTGTAAGTGCTGCCAAAAATTACAAGGAAGAAGAGATACAGCCTGTATATCAGATAAAGGAGGGCATCATTCACATGGTGCTACAATTGTTCAGGTAGTGGGACTCCTACACTTATAAAGCCTATGCACTAAGTGAAAGGGCTGCCAAAAATGACAAGGAACTGGCACTACAATCCACCCTTTATTAGGAGGGCATCATACACACCCTTTAAAAATTATCATTGATGGCCTGCTGGTGACCTTCAAAAACATTAGAAGCAAGGGCCTGCTGATCTGACCACCTAAGAAGTTAATTGACCCGGTCAGCACAGGCTACCAAGAAAGAATGACCAATTTCTAATCGTAATGTTCCTTTGGGTTCCAGAGAACGTCACATAGCAGAGTTAGCGCAGGGAATGGCGGTCAGCATTTGTTGCCTCTTTACATTATGGAACTGTACCACAATTGCAAGATGCTATCTGACTATCTTGAGATTCTATTGTCTACTCCAAAGAAAGATCTATGGAAAGTGGCACATACAATGAAAAAAAGGAATACAATTGTAATTCCTCCAGGCCCCAAATGCAAAAGGGTCTAATATCTCCTGAAAAGGCATCTGCAAAGGGGAGAGGAGAAAATGGAGTCAAGCCTGACATATTTAAAAAAGAAACATTGAAATATTTACCCCTGTGCCACTATATATAAAACTGAATCCTGTAAAAAACACATGCGTGAAAGATTCACCACTGAAGGAAACCAAATTATGTTTCCTTCCAAGTCTAAAA
Source organism: Bufo gargarizans (assembly GCF_014858855.1). Lineage (NCBI taxonomy): Eukaryota > Metazoa > Chordata > Amphibia > Anura > Bufonidae > Bufo > Bufo gargarizans. The sequence continues at coordinate 403,432,482 of NC_058084.1, read as the reverse complement.
CAAAGAAAATAATATACCATGTCAGCTGACCCCCCAAAAAATTGTAGGTGAGGGCCTGCAGGTGAGCTGACCCTCCCTGAAGAGGGACATGAGGATATCTTATGCACTGATCCCAAAACTCTTAAGCCTCCAAAGTGAGAAGAATATGACGGGGGAAAATGGCAATTAGTGTTTCACTTGGTGGATGATGGGGATGAGACACAGTTGTCAATAAGTAGGGTCTTGTTAGGTCAACACAAGTCAGGAGGATTACCACAGTGAGGAAGTGGATTTGGAGATGGGGGTCGATGACATCACTGACCCAACCTGGGAAGGTGGAAAGCCAAGAGATGACAACTGGACAGAGGGGGAGGGATCCACAGCCCCGTAACAGGCTGGAAGAGGCTGTGTGGTGGCAAAAGGGAGAAGGCGGGCCACAATAAACAGGCCCGCAACTGTTCCCCCTTGTGAAAATCTCCCTTGACAAGGGTGTAGGTGTTCCGCAGTCTGGGGCTTTATTGAGGAAGGTGGAGACGATAAAAAATTGGAATTTGCTAACTGTAACTGTGCTATACCTAAATAAGAACTCAACATTTCATAAATAACAATAACCATAACATATTTTACATCCTATTAATAAACGAACTAAAAACATAACAATAAACACTCAAACATGGGAACATAATGGTGGAAGACTGTACACTGGAGGCTAAATGAGTAGGGGTGGGAACAGTAGCAACCTCAACCACACCAGCATGATCCGCCACATGGCATTACAGCACCCTAATCGGTGGGCCGAACCCCTGGGTCCACAATTAATGTCTGTGGGTCACACCACTGCCTCCTCTTCCTCCCCTGTGTTACGTGCTGGCTAATCCTCTGTCCTAGACGCAGGCCTGGATGACTCCTGCCCTGAAGCTGGGCCTTTGCAAGCACCATTTGCTAGCACAACCCTTACTGTGTCCAAGCACAGAGTACAGATGTCCCCAGGCCTTTTGATCGAGCCATGCGACGAGCACACGTGGTATTCGGCCGAGTACCGCCACAAGCCGAGCATAGCGATGCTCGAGCCGAAACCAGTACTCAGCCGAGTATGCTCGCTCATCACTACTGGTTGCTATTACTGTCTGATGTTATGAGTTTGTGACAGGCGGGCTATTTAAAGATGAATGGTTATGGTGAAGGGTACACATGTTTAAAAAGGTTGGAACTGAGCAGAAACGAATCACATGTACCATATGTTTCGCCCTATAAGACGCACCTGCCCATAAGACGCACTTAGGTTTTAGAGGAGGACAATAAGAAAAAAATATTTTTCATTAGGCCTCAGATCAGACCAGCAATCAGACCCCCAATGTTAATCAGACCTCAGCTCACAGCCCCAATCAGACCCCCAATATTAATAAGACCCTCAATATGACCTCAGATAAGACCCACAATGAGACCTCAGCTAAGACCCCAATGTGAATGACCCCCAATCAGACCTCAGAATGAGCCCCAATATAAATAAATGCCCCCATTCAGACCTGAGATGAGACCCTCCATACCTCAGATAAGACCCCCATGCCTCAGATCAGCCCCCAGCCTCATTTAATCAGCCTCATTTAATCAGCCCCCAGACTCTTTTATTCAGCCCTAGCCTCTTTTATTCAGCCCCAGCCTTTTTTATTCAGCCCCCAGCCTTTTTTATTCAGCCCCCAGCCTCTTTTATTCAGCCCCCAGCCTCAGATCACAAAAAATAAAAAATCCACTTACTTCTCCTGCAATGGATGCCGCCAATCCTTACCTCCAGCTACCTCTCTTCTTCCTGCCGCCGGCTTCGCTGTGACTCGACTCGCACAGCATGAGGTCACAGAGCGCCCTCAGGCTGTGTACAGCCACAGCACAGCTGACTGCAAAGGACCAGGAAGCGGTGAGTACAGAGTCCAGGGAGCATTGCATTCACCGCTTTCCGGTCCTCCAGTACTAATGAGCGCCTCCATAATAGAAGCGTGCATTAGTATTCACCCCTTAAGATGCAGTGACATTTTCCCCCCACTTTGGGGGAAAAAAGTGCATCTTATGGGGCGAAAAATATGTCACTAATGTGAGACTAAAAGAAGAACCATTTTAACTAGTGTTGAGCAAATCGAACGAATTTCAGGGAAAATTCCCTGAAATAGTGTATAAAACAAAAAAAACATACTTACTTCATCCATTTGCTCCCGACGGCACGGCCGCCGCCATCTTGATTGAAGATCTCACGCGAAATCCCATGCATTGTTATGTATGACGTCACCACTCCAGCTGACATTACTTTGCTGTACTGTTTCTGGAAGTTAATAAATAGATAATAATTTTTTTCACCTATTTTTAAATGTGTTAACTCTTGCCATGCCTACACCATATTTTTCATAATACTATACAGTCCATTGCGTGATTAGTAAAAAGAAACAGGCTATGACTTTTCTAAGAAAAAAAAATCACATCAAAGACAGCTTCTAGCTGGAACATATGCAGAACATACCAGCTGTAAGGTCAATGCTTTCTGTGGTGTACATTCTGCAAGCTGTCTGTCATCAAATTACCAGGCACAAAATATGAAGCTTGAAGCTGAGCTTCAAAACTAAAAATTAACATCTGTGTTTCTATCGTTAAATATCTTCTGTTAGAAATAAAACCAAAAATGCGTCAGTGAAAAGCAGGAAACTGCCTTTAGCTTCTGTCCTCAAGTAGTATCATTTGTTATGTAGGTTCTCAGTAAGTGGGATTCTTGATCATAGAAAAGAAAAAATGTAATCCAGCTTCTTCATCAGACGTGGCAGCTTTTATTGAGAAAAGTGCATTAAAAACCATACAGACAGTCCATGTCTACGCATTTCAGATCCCCTAATGCTGATCCTTACTCATGACCACAAGCATGGAATATAGTGTCCCTAAAGGTTTAAATCGAAGACATGATTTGATCTTTCACTATTGACTTGTAACTCTTTTAAAGCTGTTTTATATGTGTTTTATGTGCCAGTTGAGGGTGTGACTTAGATAATTGCAGTCACCTGATGTTGTTTTTGGTCACTATTTAAAATCTTGTGTTAATGCAGTCCTCTTGTGGTCATGAGTAAGGTGGTCATGAGTAAGGATCAGCATTAGGGGATCCGAAACGCATTGACATGGACTGTCTGTATGGTTTTTAATGCACTATTTTCAATAAAAGCTGCCACGTTTGATGAAGAAGCTGGATTACATTTTTTCTTTTCTATGATCAAGAATCCTACATCCTGTTCCTGGCGGCAATCCGTGCTTCAACAAATATTCAAAGCCAGGTGAGCACACTCAACCCTCTGTTATTTGTTCTCAGTAAGTGCAACGAAATGTTACTAAAAGGAAGTTAGCCTGACTCGTAAAAAGGTCAAAAGACATGGGATAGTTTTGAGGCTTGGCACACAATTTATGTCATTGTCATTCACAACACTATCCAGGTGGATCTACAGGAATATCCTACAGAAATGCACTATAGCTGCATGTACCATCACTGTAGTCTCACTGGGTTCATGTTTTTACAGTACCAATATTTACCTATTTAATAACTCCTGCTGGAGTCTGGTTCTTTCATGAACATCATAGCCAATTAAGAGGATGAAAGGGGTTCAGTCCTTACTTTTGTATTGCCATTGTGGTTTTAGGGTCCCACACAAGGATGATGGAATGATGGACAAAGACGTGGTAGTTCAGCTGGAACAGACATTTACTTAACAAAAAGGCAATTAAGGGGATGATTACTGTACTCCACCATGCACGGTGGATACAGGACTCAGTTTAGAAGCAATAGAAATAATGGTTCCAGTCTTTCATAAAGGTAAAAATCACAAAGTAGGGAGCTCCATGGTGATGATGTACAGCATGTAAAGTAGACCTAGGACAACAGGTAAGTAATGATGCTCACCAGATGGAGCAAATGCAGGTACAATTGTAAAAAGCCCTCCAGAGTAAGGAAAAAAGTTAACCACAGCACTACCCACCGATAATCCAAAGAATCCCTTGAAGTTGCAGATAAATGTCCAAAAAGAAGCAGGCTGAGGAGCTCAGGATACCAAAAGAATTTGTTTATTGCACATGTAACACATGACCATGGTATTAGCTATACCTTCACTCGAGCTTACCTTTTTCTTGAATCCCTTCCAATGAACTCTCTACTCCTTATCCCAACCAAATAACCACAACAACCACGGTTCTGATATAAATCGGCCACAGCAGCCTTTTTTTTTTTTATTAAATACATAAATAAATAAATAACCACATAACAGTTAAATAACACAAAACCATAATTAACCCCTGGCAAGGGAGGTCCTAGAAGCCCCAAATAACCATAACCAACAAACCACAAACATCCGGCGACTCCATCTTACCCCCAGCTGTTAAACCCAGCACGGAGGCTCCCCCACAAATGCGTCCCTCCACATCCGTAGTGCAATCTCCACTCCCCCCCTGAATCCCTAGAGACCACAAGTCAGTCCCCACTGCATTCAGGTGGACTCCATCAGCCCTCCCAAAATTCCCTGTCCCCCTCTCTAGTTCCTCATGCCGAACCGCCACTGCCCCATTTCTCGCCATGAACCTCCCTATCGCCCTGTTCACCTTTACCTGGGCCTTATTAATTTGTTCCACCGACGTGGCCCCCCCTTCAAGACTGCCTTGGGACAATGTCCGACCACACTGTAATCAACCCTGGGAATAAAGACCACAATCTCAGCAGATCAAACTTGACGTCCCTGATCAATTCTCTAAAGGGGTGCCCCCCCAAATCGTTACCCCCGACATGAAGCACAAAAATATCAGGAGGCCGATCAAGCCTGACAAAACGGTGTACTTCCCTCATAACGCCCCCCCACAACATGCACCTAACCCCTAACCACCGCCACATCCTCCCGAAAACCCAACTGCCTCCCATTAGGCCTAACCTCTACCCTCTCGGCCCCCCAAAACACATAAGAGTGCCCCATGATCCATACAAGAGCAGCCAAAGAACCTGTAATGAAACAAAAGATTAAATTAACTACCTAGAAAAAGGCGACACATCACTCACAACAACCCCAGTCTAACATATGACCTAAAACGCACTGATTCCCACCGCCCAATATGCATTATCACCTCATCGCTTAGACCCAATCTGGCAGCCTCAGTAGCAGCCCCAATACGAAAGGAATGACCTGAATATCCCTTATTACATACTCCCATTGCCTGCAAACATTTTTTAAACACCGCTAAAAACTGAAAACGTGATAGGTAAGACCTATCCTCATGCTGTAAAAAAGGGGAAGTACCACAACCCCCCACACCCATATAAGACTCCAAACTACGAACCGGACACATGGCACAACCTGGAACTGCAAACAAAACCAACTGTCTGCCTCTGCTCTCATGATCCGTCTTTGACCTCCAAATCCAAACAGACACCCTGTCAACTCGCCACTCTACATCTTCGTTCCTAATACCTCCTGCCTTGGTCGTACTGCCACACACCAGATTCCCCACTTGAACGTTCCTGAAAAATGCCAAAGCAAACGCCGCCTTGAACAGGTTAACTTCCCATGCCGAACTACAAATCCCCCCCAACTTGTCTCCCAACCCCAAGAGTAACCGGAACGACACCAGCCTTTTTCTGTCCTCCACTTTGTACCCCTTACACCAACCCTTCACCACTTGTCGGACCAAGAAAGACTTAGTAACATCAGTCGCTCCCCTCATGCGAAAACCAAAAGCCAACCCGGCCATGAACCTGTTCAACTGCGGGACTGTCCACCCTTCTTCCCAAAGGTGCCCTAACAGCAACAATAACCTTATCTCCCCTTCCTCACCCCCCATGCTCAGCTGAGTCTTCCACTGCTCCCATCGTTTCCACGCCTTACCATATGCCGACCAGGTCCCAGGACTCAACGACCCCCGCAACAGGCCCATTACCGCTCCTCCAGGATCCCCCAAAGCCACAGTCCATACCCCGTTCTTCCGCTTCTTGTGCCAGAAGCTGGAACCGCTCCAACTGTGAACGAGAAAGAGCATCCGCCTGTGAATTAGTCACCCCCGCCACATGTACCGCAACCACCCAAGTGTTAAGCGACAAACAGCGCAGGACTAAAAACTGCAATAGTTTAACTACTGGTGGGGAAGGCTATTAATAGCCTGAACTACCCCTAGATTATCGCAGTGGAATCGCACCTTCCTGTTTCCGAAACGTTCACCCCACAACACCACCGCCATGACAATGGGGAATAATTCTAAAAGTGCCAGATTACTGACCCAACCTCTAGTCACCCAAATCTCCGGCCACCAACCAGCGCACCATTGCCCTTGACAGTAAGCCCCGAAACCCCCCCCCCCCCGCCGCGTCAGTATACAAGTCAAAATCTACATTGTCCCATGCCTCCCCCATGACCATCGACCTACCGTTATAACTGCCCAAGAATTCGGCCCACACCCACAGGTCACCTTTTAACTCTTTTCCTAGCCGCAAAAAATAATGGGGGGCCATTACCTCCGCTGTAGCTGCCGCCAAACGTCTGCAAAATATCCTACCCATTGGCAAGATACGACATGCAAAATTCAGCTTACCCAGCAAGGACTGTAGGTATCGCAACGTGATTTTTCTCGCTTTATGACCCTATTCACGTCTTCCCTTAATACCGCAATTTTTTCTTCAGGCAACCAACATTTAATTCGAACTGTATATATTACAATGCCCCAAAAAACATAACTCAGTCACAGGGCCCACCGTCTTTTCTTCCGCTAAAGGGACCCCAAAATTTGCAAAAACAGACCGCAAGGTATGTAATAACAACGAACAAACCCTGGACCCCGTGGGCCCCAGGCATAAAATACATCCCATGGGAAAACATCTGTCCACAAAATAACCCCTCTCCCAAAAACAACCTAGCAACCACATACTGTCAACGTGAACCGGCAACAAGCGAAACACCGCCTCAATATCAATTTTGGCTAATAACGTGCCCCGCCCCAAACGCCTCACCCAGCCCACAGCTGCACGAACGACATATATATTACCGAACATAGTTTGGGATCTATGCCATCATTAACAGATGCCCCTTTTGGGAATGATAAGTGGTGTATTAACCGAAACTTGTTCGGCTCCTTTTTGGGCACCAACCCCAGCGGTGAAATCCGTAAATCGTTTAACGGCGGCTTAAATCGTTTAACGGGCCCGCCATCTGCCCCAACTCTACCTCCTTCTCATGAACCAACGGCCCCGCCGTTATAACTGACAGGATCCGGAAACCAAAACAGAAACCATCACCCAACAGCTTTGCTGCCTCCCGATACGGGTAGCTATCTAGGAAGTCACACATCCTTTCCACCCGTACCGGCGTCTGGCCCTTTTCCAGCTGAGTCCCCACCTCTCTGCTTTCCTCCCCGAAAACACCTATTGGCGCCGTGCGTGCCCCCACACGAAGAACATTCGTGCTTGAACTTCCCACCGAACCTGCAACTTCCTTCATTGAAAAGGAAGCATAATCCTTTTGCAGAGGCCAATGCCATGCCCCCCCCATACTCCCCCCCAACTTCCCCCCGAAAGGGCTGCGTCGACCAGATCGGTGCTGTCACCCTCAACCAAAGACCAATATCCTTGTAATCTGACCGGAAATCGGGCCTAACCGCCTTATGCTGATGAAATTGTTTGTCGTATCGAAGCCACCCCACTCCCCCATAAGTCCGATACGCATCCCCTATGGCATCTTGATAGCAAAATAACGAGGAGCAACATTCCGGCGACTTTTCGCCAATAACGCTTGCCAGAATAGCAAACGCCTGTAACCAGTTGGCGAAAGTTTGTGGAATCAAGAGGTACCGCTTTCTATTCCTATCCAAATTAAATCGTTCTAAGGGGAGCAGTGAAAATATTTCCACGTACTCCCCTTTCCAAATTTTTTCTTTCACCTCTTGCTTTAAGTCAGCCCCCAGAGGGCCTTCAAAGCACACATATACTTCCCCCCGTGCCCTATTATCCAACCTCAGCCTGTCTTCCTCCCCGCCCACTTGCAGTCTCCACTGAAACTGACGCCAAACCGCCACCAACCGGCCCAGTTCCAACCCTCGGCCCCCAGTTACCCACCCCAGCCGGCAACGGGGACGCCCCCAAACTAGACAACCACCCAGCCATACCCCCTAAAATCTGACCTAACCCCGCTCCCAATTCCCCAGGGACCAACCCACCACCCGGGGAGCAAACTTGCACAAATATGGGACCCCATGATGTCTCACTAGGCACCGCGGGTGCTGTGACTCCCGCTGCCATCAGTCCTGTCTCCTGCTGATCCCGGAATCCTGGCGTCGTGATCCTAGAAGTAGCTGGCGTCTCATCCCGGACAGGCATCGCAGACGTTGAAGGCCTGTCTGCATGCGTTGCTGTGGATCCCTGGGTGTCGCTAGACGCTCCAGACAGGTGCATGTGTATGGCTCCTGCCACGTGCTGATTGATCCCTGCTTCTTCACGCTCTGCGCCTCTGGGCCTGCACAGTTCTTTTTCTCCAGTCTTCCTTGCTGCCCACGCCAAGCAGACCGCCCGATAACACCTGGCCTGGGGCGGCCTTCAGAACCTGTTCCTGACGAAGACGCTGCAGAGAGTGGGGGAGGGGGCATCCCACTCTGTTCCGGACTCCAACGAACTACGGGATTCCTCCCGGCGGGAGCGCTTGTCGGCCGGGCAGCCCGTACATTGGAGACTGTCTCTGGGGAATGTAACGCACCCGAGGGCTCCCCCAACAGGCCACCGACCCGATCCTGTAGCCAGCCTGGCCCTCTCACCTCAGCCCCTTGCCTCAGCCTCCGCAGTATCTCCTCCACCATGCTGTCTGTAAGTGCCATGTTCATTTGCCTGCTTCTCAAAATGGCTCTCCCGCACCTTCTCTCTACTCCTCTTAACTCCTATCTGGCTCTGCCCCCCCCCCCCCCCCCTGTTACCATGCCCACAGCTCCACCCCTCCTCTCTTAGCTCAATTTTAACCCTATCTGCTCTCCCTTTCTAAACCATGTTCATGGGAAGAGAAAGGATAAAAAGGAAGTTTATTCAAACACTCAAGGATCTGGAAAGGAAATCCCCAGAGTGTCTGAAAGTAGGCGCCGGCAGTGGTGGTGAAGTGAGATTGAGTAATGCAAGGGAGGCAGCCCAAGAAGTGTCCAATGAAGGCACTCAATGTAGATTTCGAAAACACAAGGGAGGGGATCAAAAAACAAGGGTGATGGGGGTGATGGCGCCTTTTGTACGTTCCCCCATCACCCTTGTTTTTTGATCCCGTCCCTTGTGTTTTCGAAATAAACCATGTTCATGCTGGCCTACCCTTACAGCTGTGCTCCTAGTCCGGCCTTACTTTTCAAAGGCGTGCCACCTTCTTCTTTAGACAATCAATGCACAATAAGGCCTGATGCATGCAACCATATTTTTGATACCCTTCCGATCCACATCCACAGTTTTTGTAGATTGGATGCAGACACATTCATTTCAACGGGGCTGCAAAAGATGCGGACAGCGCATGTTATTACGGTTTTGTGGCGCTGCAAAAAAATAGAACATGTTCTATTCTTGTCCGTGTTGCTGATAAGAATAGGCATTTCTAACAGAGGGCAGGACATACCAATCCACAAAAAGGCAGAACGCACAAAGGCGGTATCCATGTTTTGCATATCCGCGATTTGCAGACCGTAAAAATGGATACGGTTGTGTGCAGGAGGCCTAAAAAGCACAATTTATATGTTGCTAAAGCACAAGGGAGCTGGCAGGCCTTTCACTTACTGACCACAGCTCATCGACTCACACTCCTTCTCTTCTCCAGGTCCGTCCTAGTGGTGACATCATGATGTGCGAGTCACTGCTGTGGCGGGCCAGAGGAGAGAGGGGAAAGGAGCGCCCTCAGAGAGTGAAAGGACGGACGGCTCCCCACTGATTGGGTCATTATACTGTGGGAGGAGGTAAATGGTGGTCATTATACTGTATAGGGTCATTATAGTGTGTGATTGCCTCTCATTCAGTGGCCCCATACAGTATCATGACCTCCAGTGGCCCTCTATACAGTTTAATCGACCCCCAGTGAGTCCCATACAGTACAACTCCCAGTGCCTACCCCATACAGTACAATGATCCCAGAGCCCCCATACAGTATAATGACCCCCACTGCTCCAATGTAGTATAATGACCCCCAGTCACTGCATAAATTGTCATGAGCCCTGGTTCCTCCATACAGTGTAGTGACCCCCCCCCAGTGCCCCCATAAAGTACAATGACCCCCAGTTGCCCCCCCCCCATACAGTATAATGAAACCCAGTGCCCTCCATACACTATAATGATGCCCAGTGTCCTCCATACACTATAATAACCGCCAGTGAGGGAGGCACTACTCTGTGAGGGGGCCACAGGATGTCATTATACTATATGCGGGGCACTGGGGATCATTATACTTTGTGGGAGCCATAGGGGGACATGTAAATATGTAAATGTTATATTTTTTTTGGTATTGGGGGGTTTGGTGCTAGAAAAAGTATCCACCCTGGGTGCCAAATACCCTAGGTACGCTACTGATGCATCATTCTTAATTCAACTAAATGTTATCATTTCTGCAAGCAGGAAAGCAAATATCTAACTTGGCCTGCTCTATGTCTAAGATGATTGAAAAACTGCTCAAACATTCGATCATTATGCCAAGGTATATTCACACATGGAAGAAGGTAATCGCTTATTGATCAGAGCACCCAACAACATTTTCTACATTTCTAATTGATTTTGCTGACATTTTGCACAGCATGGCAATAAGAAGCACCGAGAGCTTTGATAATAAATACACAAAAGGTAGAGGATGCATACAACATATATAAGCTAAATAAATGATACTTAGCAACAGCTGAAACCTCTGTAACTGCCAATTCTGCAGAATCCATTACAGCAGCAGTCTGATGTGGACAGCATTCAGGTCTAAATCAATGTTATATAGTATAGGTTGAAAAATAATGGAATACAAAATTGAAGTAAAATATCAAACTACAAATTATATAGTTCTTTTTCTACCATAGGCTAATAAGCACTAACCGTACAATAAATTCTTCTCTTATAGTTGCACTGATAATGGCAGTCAATGAGTAATAATAGGCTCTACATTAACCCTAAAACGGAATCCTTTTGCCAGTGATCTGCTGAAAGTCAGTATCAGATGAGGTTGTTTGCTGCTGCACTTTATGGGACCTGTGTCAAAGTGTCCAACATTGTATGTGAGCCTAGACCCACTGAAAGATCCCCTGATACAACTGTGTGCATAAAAACATAAGGTGAGAAAGACCCTCAAATACCTGACCCTTCCCAGTTGGAAATTAAGAAAAGATCTACTACTGAAACCATTCTCATCATCAAAAATATTCAATTTCTTCAAAGTCTGCAAATATCTCCTTTTTTAATGTGAACCTTTACTTGTGCAACCATGCTTGTGCATTAGACGCGCCATTTTTGTTCTACATTGATAGTAACAAAGACCCAGCTACAGCAGTATCATTCTACTTCCACCTTCCTAGCTGAGTCCCGGAATTTAAAGAGAATTGGATGAATACTGCCACCAATATGTCTACCTTTACCTTTCCATGAGTTTGGTTAAAGGGGTTGGCCAATTTCTACTTACTGTTGAACAATGTGTTTGTAAGATGACTATATGCACTATGTACAAATATAGCCTATTTTAAAATTCTGTGCCATTTTCTGTATTTTATAAGATATGCCCCCTTGTTTTCCAAGTCTTTTGTGCTGTCCACACATAGGTCCTGTCCATAAAATGGCTGCTGATGGAGAAGACTATATCTGTGAAAGTGATTTGCCTGTTCACATGACCCTATATCAGCAGCGATCTATGGACAGCACCTCTATGTGGACAGCACAGAAGATTTGCCCAACAAGGGAACATGGCTAGTGTAATATAGCAAACGGCACAGGATATCAACAAAGATTACATTAGTAATTGCCATATATTCATCTTACATACACATTAGTCACAGTGGCCAATCCCTTTAAGGACTCAAATTTCTCACAAAGCAAACTCAATACAATACTGTCAGGTTAGCAATACTTTTGACAGGTAGCAATTCACATCACAATAAGACACATACAGCATATACACTATGTAGAGATGGGCAAACTATTCAAGGTTCGGTCCAGGTTTGGCTGAATTTTTTAAAAAAATTCAGTTTGGAACTGAATAGAGATAAAACATTTTTTTTTAAGTGGCTTGTTGGGGGACCAAGTATCCAAGAATTATGCCTTGAGAGGGTCAGAATGCTTTCCCATATGACACACAAGTGTTAATTGTCAGAAGAAAAAGTGGCTCGTTGTGAACAAGCCTATAAAAATTCTCCCTTTCAATTAGGAGCAGCAGAAAATGCTGTGGGGATGTGGAAAGGGAAGAGTAGTTCAGCTCTCTATGGGTAGTTGTAGTAATAGTAGTACTAGTGGTAGTAGTGGTGGTAGTGGTGTTAGAGGTAGATGCATAGCATTTATAGTGGTGGCAGTAGGGAATTAGGAACGAGGAGCAGAAGCTGAGGCATTAGCAGCCATATGGTCCATAGAGGCACGCAGACAGCAAATATATTTTTGCCTACTATGCCAAGTTATCACTCACAGATGTTATTGGCCACTACTCTGCGTAATGTAAAACACATATATGCTGTTTTCCCAGACTTCAACTGAATTGTGTGGAGATTACACCAACATGGATTTTTTCCAATGATGTCAAATTATCACTCACAGATATTATCATCCGCTATCTAGCATATTGTAATACATGTAGATGCTGTTTTGCCATTTTTTCCAATGATGTCAAATTATCACTCACAGATATTATCATCCGCTATCTAGCATATTGTAATACATGTAGATGCTGTTTTGCCATACTTCAACCCCAAAAAAATGTTACATTTGAACTCTGTGGAGATGCACAGACACAGATTTCGGCCTAATTGTCACGTACCGGCAGGACAGGTAGTGGACCCTCTGGACCAGAGAGGCGATGGCGCGGGTTGTACTAAAGGACCGGTTCTAAGCAGTTACTGGTCTTCACCAGAGCCCGCTGCAAAGCGGGATGGATTTGCTGCGGCGGTAACTACCAGGTCGTGTCCCCGAGTAACAACTTGACCTCTCTGACAGCTGATAAGGCGTGGTACACAGGGAGAAGGCAAGAGCGTAGTCGGACGTAGCAGAGGTCAGGGCAGGCAGCAAAGGTTCAAAGGCGAGTAGACGGTAGCAACGGGTTCGGCCACAGTCAAGGCAAACTAACACAGTAGGGAACGCTTTCTCTGAGGCACAAGGCACAAAGATCCGGCAGAAAGCTGTGGGAGGAGAAGGTATGTATGGGCAGTGCACAGGTGCAGCCTAATTAAGTCAGCACTGCCTCTCACAAACCTTAACCCTTAATAACCCCTTTGGACCAGGCACCAATCACTGGTGCACTGGCCCTTTGAATCTAAGAGTCCCGGCGCACGCGCGCCTTAGAGAGCGAGGACGCACACGCCGAGATGCTGGAGTGCTGCCTGGGGGCATACGCTGTGAGCACTCCGAGGCCAGCAGGGGACCCGGAGCGCTCAGCGTAACAGTACCCCCCCTTTGGTCTCCCTCCCTTTTTGGTACCGAAGAACTTGCGGATGAGACTGCGGTCCAGGATGTTCTCCTCCGGCTCCCATGACCTCTCCTCAGGACCGCAGCCCTCCTAGTCGACCAAAAAATTATCTTGGTCGCCAAGATCTCCTTGACAGAGAATATATCGGAGGTACCGGCGACAGGGGTGGGAGAAACAAGCTTGGGAGAAAAACGGTTAAAGACAGCAGGTTTAAGAAGGGAGACATGGAAGGAGTTATGGATTCGGAGGGAGGGAGGAAGATGGAGCTGATAAGAAACTTGATTGATACGACTCTTGATTTTATAGGGTCCCAAGAAACGAGGGCCCAACTTGTAACTTGGGACCCTAAATTGGATGTACCTAGAGGAGAGCCACACCTTGTCACCTGGGCAAAATTCCGGAGGAGATCTGCGTCTCTTGTCAGCTTGAACCTTCATACGGGCGGAAGCCTTGAGGAGAGCAGCGTGGGTTTCTCGCCAGATGGAGGAAAAATCTTGTACAAAACTGTCAACGGCAGGTACAGAAGAAGGAGTGGAAGACTGCGGCAGAGGTGGAAGAGGATGACAGCCAAAAACTACAAAGAAAGGAGACTTGTTAGAGGCAGAGGATTGTTTGTAGTTGTAGGAGAACTCCGTCCAGGGAAGTAGATCAGTCGTCATGGCGTGAGGATACAAAGTGACGCAGATAGTCACCCAAAATTTGGTTCACCCGTTCTACTTGGCCGTTAGACTGAGGATGGTACGAAGAAGAAAAGTCCAATTTGATCCCGAGCTGAGCACATAGAGCCCTCCAGAATTTGGAGACAAATTGTACCCCACGATCCGAGACAATATGTTTGGGAAGCCCATGGAGACGGAAGATGTGTTGGAAAAATTGTTTGGCCAACATGGATGCAGAGGGTAGACCAGGCAGGGGTACAAAGTGAGCCATCTTGGAGAAGCGATCCACCACGACCCAAATAACGGACTTGCCATGGGAGGAGGGAAGATCTGTAAAAAAGTCCATGGCGATGTGAGACCAGGGAACTTCAGGAACAGGTAGAGGCAAGAGGTGCCCCGCTAGTGTCTGGCGAGGCGATTTATCCCGGGCGCAAATCATACAGGCCTGGACGAAGTCCGAGACATCTTTCTCCAGAGAAGACCACCAGTACCTTTGGGAGATTAGTTGGAGAGACTTTAGCACCCCTGGATGACCGGCAAAAGGGGAGGCGTGGCCCCACTTGAGAATTCGCAGCCGCTGACGTGGAGGTACGTCGGATTTGCCAGGAGGAAGAAGGCGCAGGTCCATGGGAGCGACTGTAATAAGGCGTTCTGGAGGGATAATATATCGAGGTGTTAACTCGTCGCCCACCACATCAGAGGAGCGAGACAGAGCATCTGCCCTAATGTTCTTACAAGCCGGATGGAAATGGATCTCAAAATTAAAGCAGGCGAAGAACAGAGACCAACGAGCCTGATGGGGATTTAATCTCTGAGCAGACTGGAGATAAGCCAGGTTCTTGTGGTCCGTGAAGATGTACACAGGATGTGTGGCGCCCTCGAGTTAATGTCTCCATTCCTCCAGTGCCAATTTAATAGCCAGCAGTTCCCTGTCCCCATTGGAGTAATTTCTCTCTGCGGAAGAGAATGTTTTTGAAAAGAAGCCACAAGTTGAAGTCTTTCCCCGGGAAGACTTCTGGGTGAGGACAGCTCCGGCTCCCACCGAGGAGGTATCCACTTCAAGAGAGAAAGACTTGGTGGAATCTGGTCTAGGGAGAACGGGTGCAGAGGCAAAGGCGGATTTCAGGGACTGGAAGGCTTCCTCGGCTTGGGCAGGCCAGGATTTGGGGTTAGCTCCTTTTCTTGTGAGGGCCACGATAGAAGCTACCAGAGTGGAATAGTGAGGGATGAATTGCCTGTAGTAATTCGCGAAGCCCAGAAATCTTTGTATGGCTCGGAGACCAGAGGGGCGTGGCCAATCCAGAACCGCCGAGAGCTTGGCTGGGTCCATTTGAAGTCCTTGGGCTGAGATAATGTATCCCAGGAAAGGCAGGGAGGTCCGTTCAAAAAGACATTTTTCAAGTTTAGCGTACAGGCGAGTAAGAACTTGTTGCACATGGACCCGGTGTTGATCCAAATTGGAGGAAAAGATGAGGATATCATCCAGGTATACGACCACACAGGTGTAAAGTAAGTCCCTGAAAAAATCATTGACGAATTCCTGGAAGACAGCAGGTGCGTTGCAGAGGCCGAAGGGCATCACCAAATACTCAAAATGGCCGTCCCTTGTGTTAAAGGCGGTCTTCCATTCGTCTCCCTCACGGATACGGATCAGATTATATGCCCCTCGAAGGTCCAATTTAGTGAAGATCTTAGCCCCTCGGAGACGATCAAATAGCTCAGAGATTAGAGGCAGAGGGTAACGGTTCTTGATGGTAATTTTATTAAGACCTCTGTAGTCAATGCAGGGGCGGAGGGAGACGTCTTTTTTTTGTCACGAAGAAAAAAACGGCCCCAGCAGGAGAAGAAGATTTTCTTATGAATCCTCTCTGTAGGTTCTCACGTATATAGTCGGACATGGCAAGAGTCTCAGAAGGTGAGAGAGGATAAATTCTGCTCCGAGGTGGAGTAGAACCGGGTATCAGGTCGATCGGGCAAATTATAGGATCGGTGAGGAGGAAGGACCTCAGCTTGTTTCTTGCAGAAGACATCCGCAAAGGAATGGTATGGCTTGGGCAGCCCAGAAGGCGGAGAAACTTGCGGGTTCTGTTTGACCAGAGCAGGCGGTCCGAACAGGAGGAACCCCAATGCAGGATCTCACCGGTGGACCAATTCAGGACAGGACTATGACGTTGAAGCCACGGCAGACCCAGGCGGAGTTCGGAGGAACAGAAGGGAAGGACAAAGAACTCTAAAGTCTCGGTATGAAATAATCCAATGTCCATCTGCAGAGGCTGGGTACGGAACTGCACGGTGGCAGAGAGTAACTCACCGTTAACAGTAGAGATGAAAAACGGCCTGGGTAGACGGATTACTGGAATACGGTACTTGTCAACCAAGGAGGCGTGAATGAAGTTGCCAGCTGAACTGGAATCCAAGAAGGCGGCTGCGGAGAAAGAGGACTTGGAAGAGATGATCAACTGCACGGGTATGATGAGACGTGGAGAGGAAGAATCCACACCTAGCAACGCCTCTCCCACGTTTACTAGGTGCGAGCGTTTCCCGAACGCGGTGGACGGAGAGGACAATCTCTAAGGAAGTGCTCGGTACTGGCACAGTACAGACACAGGTTCTCGTTTCTGCGGCGGCTTCATTCTTGCGGAGTCAGGCGTGACCGATCCACCTGCATGGCTTCCACGGCGGAAAACCCAGTAGCAGGTTGAGGTGGACGCAGAAAAACGGGAGCCAGATGAGGAAAGCGTCTAGGACGAGCTTTTTCCTTTTCAAGGAGGAGTTCCTCTTGTCTTTCGGCGAAACGTTTGTCTATCCTAGTGGCCAGCAAGATGAGGTCACTAAGAGTGGAAGGAAGCTCACGTGCAGCCAGAACGTCCTTTACTTCACTGTTAAGTCCCTTCTTGAAGGTGGCGCAAAGGGCTTCATTGTTCCAGTTCAGCTCAGAGGCCAGGGTGTGGAACTGAATGGCATAGTCACCCACGGAAGAACCTCCTTGGGTCAAATTTAGTAAGGCAGTCTCTGCGGAGGTAACCCGGGCAGGCTCCTCAAAAACATTCCGGAACTCTAGGCAGAAGCTCTGGACGGAAGCGGTGGCAGGATCTGCGCGGTCCCATAGTGGTGTAGCCCAGGCAAGGGCCTTCCCGGACAGGAAACTGAGAATAAAGGCTACCTTGGCTCACTCAGAAGGAAACTGGTCGGACAGTAGCTCGAGGTGGAGAGAGCACTGCGACAAGAACCCACGGCACTGCTTAGGATCTCCGTCATATTTGTCTGGTAGGGGCAAACGGATTCTGGAACCGGTGGCAACTGCAGGCGAAGGTGATGCAGCAGGAGCAGACGGAGGAGCTGGCTGTTGCTGAGAAGGCAGGAGCTGCTGCAACATAGCGGTCAACTGGGCCAGCTGTTGAGCCTGCTGGGCCACAATGGTGGTGAGGTCCGCTAGGCTTGGCAGGGGAACATCAGCGGGATCCATGGCCGGATCTTACTGTCACGTACCGGCCGGACAGGTAGTGGACCCTCTGGACCAGAGAGGCGATGGCGCGGGTTGTACTAAAGGACCGGTTCTAACCAGTTACTGGTCTTCACCAGAGCCCGCCGCAAAGCGGGATGGATTTGCTGCGGCGGTAACTACCAGGTCGTGTCCCCTAGTAACAACTAGACCTCTCTGGCAGCTGATAAGGCGTGGTACACAGGGAGAAGGCAAGAGGGTAGTCGGACGTAGCAGAGGTCAGGGCAGGCGGCAAAGGTTCAAAGGCGAGTAGACGGTAGCAACGGGTTCGGCCACAGTCAAGGCAAACTAACACAGTAGGGAACGCTTTCTCTGAGGCACAAGGCACAAAGATCCGGCAGAAAGCTGTGGGAGGAGAAGGTATATATGGGCAGTGCACAGGTGCAGCCTAATTAAGTCAGCTCTGCCTCTCACAAACCTTAACCCTTAATAACCCCTTTGGACCAGGCCCCAATCACTGGTGCACTGGCCCTTTGAATCTAAGAGTCCCGGCGCGCGCGTGCCCTAGAGAACGAGGACGCACACGCCGAGATGCTGGAGTACTGCCTGGGGGCATACGCTGTGAGCGCTCCGAGGCCAGCAGGGGACCCGGAGCGCTCAGTGTAACACTAATATATCACCTTATCACTTATAGATATTATCGTCCGTTACTTTGTAAGATATGTAGATGCTGTTTTCCAAAACTTCAACCCCCAAAAATATTACTCCTTACTTTGATCTCATGGCTCCTGAGGTACATGATCTGATACCGAACTCCACAAAAAGAGGCACCATAACGATCCTGCAAGAGGCAAACACCACAAGAAGATGCGCACCTCAGAAGGGAAGGTAAGAGGGAACGCATCAGGGGGATGCCCCAGATGCAAACCCGATTTACACCAATGACTGACCCTATAGAGGTAAAACAAAACTAACGCACTAATTGGGGATATTGAAAGAAATTGTGACTTTTGCTTGATTCTTGTATTTTGGCACTGAACACACCAGGAGATTTTTTATTACAAGATTTTATTACAAGATTTTTTTACAAGAACTTTCACTACTTCCTTATCACAAGAACTTTCACAATCTTTTATACACGTTTATGATATATGTTTCAAATGATTTTTTGCACATTGTGTACTATATGCATTGATCAGTAATAATGGATATTATTTAGACACTAGGTTAATGGTATCCAAGATCAAGATTAGCACTAGGTCCATCCCAAATACAACTAATAATAAGCAAGAAAATCAAATACAGTATATAGATAGCATCTAAGGGTATTATATTAGTATTTTAATATAGAATTATATGTATGTTTTTATACTCTTATAATAAGTAAAGACAGTGATTCAGACGATACCAGATGAGTGCCTGTTTTTATTGTTAAATTTTTTGAAGACATTGTTATCTAGGATGAAAAGGTGAATCATCCAAAAAACAGAGCACCTTTACCATAAGACTAATATGGGTGAGCCTCGATATATATATCTTTATATTATATGAACACGTTAGTGAAGATCTGAAATATTATCTTCAGGTGTAAGATGGACTTAATCCATTGTTTAGTTTACTGCTGAGCAAAAGCTGTTAGTAAAATTGCAGATTACTAGAACTAGGATAACAGTATGGCTGCTCTATTCTCTTAATACCGTACGCCTAGATAAAGAAGTTTACATAAGAGCATTGTTCTTATCAGTGCAATGTGTTATGCTACAGTTTAGTAACTGCCCCCTTCCATCTCTGGTCTTAGTGAATGGTCTGACTGAAGTCAAGCAAGACTGTTTGTCGTTCTAAAAGTCCCCAACATCTCTGTGATTATTATGTAGCCTCTCCCATTTTAAGGCTAAGGACAAACTTTTCTTTTTAAATGGGATTTCGGACTATAATATTACCAATCATCAATGTTAGAGTGGAGGAGTCTGACACCTAACCAGAGAGCTCCATTCATTGTTTATCAGACATAGCTCCATACAGTTGATAGTGGTTGTTTCTGGTACTGCCACTCATTGTTACTGAGCTCCTATCGAGTAATTGGGCCTGAGCTTCAGTATCAGGCATAACTTCTGCAAAATGTACAGAAATGTGTCTGGCAGTGAAGTGAATACTAGCTTGGAGCCCACAACACTTTCAATTAGCTGATCGCTGATCAGGACTTGAATCCCTACCAATCAAATATTTCCGGCCTATCCTAAAGATAGGTTTGCTATATTGTAATTCCCTGATTAAGAAGTAAAAGTAGTTTCCAGGCTCCTGACTTATCCTTAGAATAAGTTAGTAAAGGGGTTAGGGCTTTATAATATTGATGACCTATCCTATGTCTCTTCTTGTTCACCACTGCTCTCTATAGCAAAGACCATAGACAGCAGCAGCGGACAGGAAAAGAGAAGGGAGACGGCACGTGCGCAGTGCATGTGCCGTCTCCTTATACAGCTGAACGATGGGGTGCCGGGTGTCGGACCCCCGCTGATCTGATATTGATGACCTATCCTGAGAATAGGTCATCAATATTAAAAAGCCCAGACAACCCCTTTAATATCTAAACAGTGAGGGTCTGATACACCCACACCCCAATGATCAGCCATTCCCTGCAGTCTCTGGTGCTGGAACTAGCAACTTGAATGGAACAGGGAGCAGACAACTTTGTTCAAAGCATAGTGGCCATGCTGGGACATTTCAGCTCAGCTCCCATTAAAGTAAATGGTTGCTGAGATGCAGTAACCTGGCATGGCCACTACACTTTCAATGGAACTGTGCTTAAAGGGCTTCTGTCACTCCACTGAACTCATATTTATTTATTTTTGTCTCCTTAAATCCTTATGCTGCGATTTCTCAATATATAGGGCTATTAATCCGTTTGGTTCAGTAGTTATATTAAAAAATGGACTTTTATAATATGCAAATTACCTCTCTAGCAGCAGGTAGGGCGGCTACCTGCTGCTAGCAGTCGCATCCTCCATTCATAATGACGCCCCCTCCTCATGTTGAGTGACAGGGCCAGCGGACGCGCTCATTCTCTGACTGGCCCTGTCTGCGTTTTAAATCTCGCTGGTCTTCAGTTGGCGCAGGCGCACTCAGTGGAGGATGCTCGCTCGGCCGCTTCATCCTCAGTGCGCCTGCGCCGGGTGTACATGTGACGTCATCGGCGCAGGCACACTGAGGATGGAGCGGCCAAGCGAGCGTCCTCCACTGAGTGCGCCTGCGCCAACTGAAGACCAGCGCGAGATTTAAAAAGCAGACAGGGCCAGTCAGAGAATGAGCGCGTCCGCTGGCCCTGTCAATCAACATGAGGAGGGGGCGTCATTATGAATGGAGGATGCGGCTGCTAGCAGCAGGTAGCCGCCCTACCTGCTGCTAGAGAGGTAATTTGCATATTATAAAAGTCAGTTTTTTTATATAACTACTGAACCAAACGGAGTAATAGCCCTATATATTGAGAAATCGCAGCATAAGGATTTTAAGGAGACAAAAAATATATATATATGAGTTTAGTGAAGTGACAGAAGTCCTTTCATGTTCCAGTGCCAGAGGCTGCAGGGAACGTCTGATCAATGTGGGTGTGGGGTGTTGGACCCTCACTAACCTATCCTGAGCCTGGAAACCCCTTTAATGTCCTTAACTCGTATGGCAAGTATTACTTTAACCTTTTCTTTTTTATATAATTGTTTTTTATATAATTGTTTTTGTTATTATATGTTATTTATAGCACTCTCATAAAACTTAATCAAAGCCTGAAAACCATAAAACGATACAATTATATTTTGTTGAGTGGCAGAAAATAAAAATATTATGTAATAAATGAAAAATGCTCATTAGACTGTTTCATAAAAAAAAAATTTAATGGTGATTTGCAAATAAGAATCTTTCTATTATTAATAATGGAAATAACATTACTAACTGTAAATAGAATAGCAATTTGCCTGATACTTGATATGGATTCATACTAGACACCGCTGAACTAAGATAATTGGGATTCCTGTTGTGATTGTTTCTTCATAATCAGAGAAAAAGATCTCGAAGTTAGTGCATATTTAAATTAGACTGTTGAGCTGATAATAAAAGGTGATTAGATGATACAGAAAACCATCCTATATTCTGTGCATACATGTACTACAACAATTGGAACAGGCATTATTTGACATTTTGTAATGCATGTAATAAAAAATATTTCTAGTAGGCAGGGATGGGATTCAAATACCAGATCACCAGATAGTTGAGCGCCCTCCAATCTATTGATATTTATTTATGGTACACGTACATTAATACACCATATATACACTACACACACATAGCGCCCAACTAAGGAGCTAATCTATCAGGGAGGCGCAAAGTAGTGATAGACAAACATCAGGTGGGACCATTTGCACGAGCGAATTGACGTTCGCAAGCAAATGTTCGTGACCAGGAAGTTCGCCGTGGGCCCCATAGACTTGAATGGCAGACGGACTTAAAAAACCTCCAGGTCATATTTGTAGCCCCCAAAATACCGTCTAGATGCGCACACATAGTCCCACAACATGGACAATGACATACCAGAAGTATTAAGGGAATCTGCGATCTACAAGCATTATTTTTTATATGCGAAATCGCAAGAGCACATGCGCTAGGAAGGCGTGGCCCACAGCAACTGGTTTGCACCGACAAGAACTTACATGGATGTGATGGTTGGAAACAAGTTCAGCGATGAAGAGGAAGAACTCCAGGTGACTAATCTTACACGAAAGTAGTGTATTTGATTACATTTCACCTGCATGTCTGAACAATCGCTTTATACGCATAAAGAGTGTTATAAAAAAAATCGCCAGTGCGATCTTCTGCAATTTCATTTTCGCAAGTGCACACAACTTCACATTTTATAAGGTCTCACTAGATATTAGTGATTGTTGCACTAAGTATTCCTGTGACATCACACCCAGTATGTTAGTAGCATTATTGTATGGAAAGCAGAGAAATATCTTTTTACATGCACATTGCACATCCATTGTCATGACACACACTAGATACCACACAGACACTATATACCGCACACACACAGACACATACTATATACCGCACACACACACATAGTTTATGGATTATATCTAATGTAGTTTGAGACTGGCACTCCCCCGTATGAGATAAATATCAGTCGTAGCAGTATTCTCTGAGTAATTCAAAATATTTAATATATGACATAAAATACAAACATATATTGAGACTTAATAGTTAATAATTGCTAAACTGATATTGATAAACTGATATTTATCTCATACGGGGGAGTGCCAGTCTCAAACTACATTAGATATATTCCTCCTTGGTTTGATTTGAGTGAATCATTCGAGACTAGAGCCCCCATTCCAGAATTGTCAGAGGTGTGAGCTTTTTGTCTATACCATATTTAGTTTATAGATTAGAATTTGTGTCCTATTGGTCAGGACTCAGGAGAAGCTTTCTTTGTCAGATCGCCAGTATTTGCTGGTTCATTTAGAGTTACCCAGGGTGCACCACGGGGAGGCGAACCAGCTATACAACCCATACCATACCGTCACTTCACTAGACAGGTACATCTCTGCTTAGCTGGACAATATCTGATAGCTCAGACGCCACCCACATACAGTCGTAATACAATCCCATCTTCTAATCGTAACAGGCTGCATGCACACGCGCGTGTTTTTTCACAACTACGGACTGTAAAAACCTGGGCTGCTTTCCTGCAGAGTGGACGAGCGCACGGCATCATTGGTTGCTATGACGCCGTGCGCCACCGTTGTACAGTAATACATTTGTATAGATCATACAAGTGTATCACAGTCCAGCAGCGGTGGCCGAAAGCGCATGGCATCATAGCAACCAATAGTGTCATAGCGTCCACTCTACAGGATGGAAGGCCGGGTTTTTTACGGTTGTTTTTTAGTTGTCAAAAAACACACTCATGTGCAGGCGGCCAAAATCTAATATTTCCACATCAAAGACTTAAGTACTTTTTGCAGTTAACTTGAGTAAATTATTTTCAATACTAGTATGCTAAAAAACTGGGATTATATGCTTGCATTTTTATCATGCAGCAGATGTTGGGGGCGGTGATACGACCGCACACGATCCCACGCTGAGAAGCAGCGGTTTGTGCGGTAGCTGTCATTTAAGCTCTAGCGCAAAACGGGTCTCAAACACCGACGTCTGGCCATCATTAAAAAATGGTCAGACATGAAGCGTAGACACCCTCGGTTTATAAAAAGAACCCGGGACGAAAAAATGCCCAGGTAGATGCATAAATAACTTTTGGTAGTCTCCCACACGCCTTTTTGCAAACTCACAATGTGCCTTTTTGTTTTTAGCTGAAAGTTTTCTTCTGGCCACTCTGCCATAAAACCCAACTCTCTGGAGCGTACGGCTTATTGTCGTCCTATGTAAATTACAGATACTCAAGTCTCTGCTGTGGAACTCTGCAGCTACTCCAGGGTTACCTTAGGTCTCTGTGCTGCCTCTCTGATTATATATAATGACAAATCATGTGACACTTAGATTGCAGACAGGTGGACATCATTTCACTAATTATGTGACTTCTGAAAGTAATAGGTATAGGTAGCACCAGAGCTTTTTATGGGCTTCGGAACAAAGGGGTTGAATACATACGCACATGCCAATTTTCGGTTTTCTATTTCTAAACAATAATTTTATTTATATATTTTTCTCATTTCACTTCACCGACTTTTGTGTTCTGATCCATGACATAAAATTCAGATTAACAAAACATTGAACAGAAGGCTGTAATGTACCAAAATAAGCAAAAAGTCAAGGGGGGTGAATACTTTTGGAAGGTACCGTATATACAGTAATGCAAATAAGCATTTCATCCCTTTACAACTGATTCATTAGTACCTGGTGGGACATCCCAAATTAACCAAATTACATCAAACATCTCAAACTAGCTGTGGTTGTATATATATATATATATATATATATATATAATTTGAAGAAAGTGAGGAAGCAGCACACTGTATAAGCAGGGGGTGCACGTCCGGCCAGTGTGGACCAGCACCTTGGTCCAATGTGCTAGAAGTGAAAGTAGCCAGCAGCACTCCAAATCAATTCAAAAGTAGATGGTTTATTGGACCCAAAATCAGGCGACGTTTCAACAGCTTGTTGCTGTCTTTATCAAGCACAGTGCACATGTGTTACAGACACACTTTAAATAAGGGCATCAATCAAAATAGATTAACATCAATTGAACATAATACAGTGAATATACAGTGAACGAACAATACATGTGATCATGAAAAATACATATGACAAATTGGCCTCATTTGGCCAAAATAATACATCAAATTAAAACTACATTAATTCCACATATCGTGATTTATATGGAATGTATCATAATAAGTGTCAGTGATTACCCTAATAAGGTGAATTAAAAACTCACTGTCAGGTGGGCAGCTGCATGGTTGGCGTTAAACATGCTCCATTGGCGTCCCCATGCATGATTTGCGCATGCGCGAAAATACTATACGTAATTAGCGCATGCGCGAAAATCTCATAATTAGCGCATGCGCGAAAATACACGTAATTAGCGCATGCGCGAATATATCAAATCTCGCGATTCCTCCGTTTTCGAGCGGCTGGCTAACGCCCACAACTAAGATGGACGAAACTGGATCAAATGCATTGTGCGCATGTCAGAGCAGTAATGGGTGCCACCCAACACATATCACATGATCAAAGTGATCTCAATAAAGCTGCTAGTCCATGGAACCCGATATTATAAATGAATGGGTCCTAGGGCAATGCCGCACGGCCACCCACATGTCAAAGCACGTATGGTAGTCGGGCACAGTGCCCCAAAGATCCAAAATCAAAATTATAAAAAATGTTTTACATGGTTTGTATATGAATGTCACATATTAATTGACAATTCATAATAATGAGATATCGGCGTGAACAATGGGAAAACAACCCTACATTGCAGGGGGAACCCAACGGCACGCCACTATTCTCTCAAAAAGTAACAACATTGATATCCATAAATGAATATAAGCATTCAATACAAGGAAAAAAGGTGAAGAACAACCATAATAATGCAGGTGCCATGGTCAAACGGATCAAATTTTTCTATATGAACGGTACACGGGGGCATCCAGAACAATGTACAACAAATTCCGCACAAATAATAAAGCACTGAACCAGGCATATATTGGTTGAATAAAGTAAATAGATATTGGGGAGCCAACTGGAACCAGGATGAACGTCACATCATGCAGTGTCTCCGCCAAGGCAGTGAGATCAAAATGAATCTAAAAACAAAAAGAGAAAATTTAGTAATTCTCATAAAAAATTATACTTGATTCAAGATAATCATTCAAATGCAGAAACACACGTGCATTTGACCCACAGAAAGGAATACGGATCCTGCAGAGTAGAGAAGGCATAAGATATGGGCAGTGCCAGGGCCAAACTACACTAATCCACCCTAAAGTCCACGTTTAACCCATTAGGTTTTAACGTCTTTAGCGTATATATCCAGTATAACTCGCGTTTTTTGAGGATAGCCTGTCTATCTCCACCACGCCTCCCCAATTCTACCTGTTCCAAAACACGAAATCTCAAATCACTCTGTGTGTGCCCTGCCTCTTTAAAATGTTTGGACACTGGTAAATCCATCTTTTCTTTCCTGATGGAGTAGCGATGTTGATTCAATCGTGTCTTTACATCCCACGTGGTCTCACCAACATACCACTTCCCACACGGGCAGGTAAGTTGGTAGACCACGTAGGATGAGTCACAGGTCAAGAATTGAGTGATTTTCATCATCCCACCAGTGGCCGGATTTAAAAATGTATCTCCTTTGATCATAAGTTTGCAATTTATACAATGATAGCAAGGGTAGCAGCCAGTACGAGTAGAACCACACATTGTCCTCACATTGATCCTGGCACTGCCCACATCCGCCTTCACCAGTCTATCACCCACATTCCGTCCTCTCCGATAGGAGAAAAGAGGGGGTGATTTAAATTCCGCAATTTCGGGAAAACTATTCCCTATCAATCTCCAATGTCTCCGAATGACACCCGCAATTTGCGGGCTGTCAGTCGAGAAATGGGAGATGAAGGGAATGCGAGGACTTTGAGCCTCTTTCTGAACGGTAGTATCAGTGGGTTGATTCCCCAATCTATCAATGGTGTTTCTGATCAGCTTTTTCGGATATCCACGTATGGCAAATTTCTGACTCATTTCTTGGAATCTAGTATGTCTCACTTGTCTGTCCTTGACTATGCGATGTACTCGCAAGAACTGGCTGTAGGGTAGAGATCGGATCATGGAACGAGGATGGTGGCTGTCATATCGTAACAGAGTGTTCTTGTCAGTAGGCTTAACAAATAAATCAGTGCTCAAACCTCGTCCCATGATCCGGACCTCTGTGTCCAGGAACTGTAGTTTATCCATGGACTGCACCATAGTGAATTTCACAGTGGGGTCGATTTCGTTGAGAAAAGCGTGGAACGCAAGGAGGTCCAACGTGTCGCCCGTCCACACCAAGAAGATATCGTCGATATAGCGCCACCACCCCAGAACATGTCTGAAGTGGTGGCTGCCATAGATCGACGACTCCTCGAGGTGGGCCATGTAGATGTTTGCATAAGTGGGCGCCACGTTGGACCCCATCGCGGTTCCACGCAACTGAACAAAGAAATCGTCCTGAAAAAGAAAATAATTTTTCGTGAGAACAAATCTTAATAATGAAAGTAAAAATTTTTGACAAATTTCAGAATAATCAGAACTTCTAAGACACGTCTCAACGGCCTGCAGGCCGAGCTCATGGTCAATCGACGTGTATAAACTACACACGTCGAATGACACAAGAGCCGAGCCTGCAGGGACCTCAAGATCATTTATTTTGGACAAAAAATCACCCGTATCTCTGATGAATGATCTGGTGGAGATGGCAAAACGGCGCAACATTTTATCAAGAAAAATCGCTACGTTGTAAAAAAGGGATTCCCTCCCAGATACAATTGGGCGGCCAGGCGGGGGCGAAACCCCCTTGTGTACTTTTGGCAGGGTGTATAACAGAGGTGTACAGGGCTTGTCCCGATACAAGTAGCTGAACAACTTGTCATCAATAATTTCCGCCTCACGGGCTTGATTTAGAATATCTCTTAGCTCCCTTAGTAAGCCAAATTTCGGATCCTGTGCGACCCGTTTATACACCTGCGGATCGTTAAGTTGGCCATGAATCTCCCGAATGTACTCACTGGTGTCCATTACCACAACCCCACCACCTTTGTCCGCGGACTTGATGGTGAGGCTGTGGTCGGAGGCCAGAGAGCACATTGCAGTCATCTCATCAGAGGTGATATTAGCAAATCTAAGGTCACGATGTTCAGAGACACTTTTCAATTCATTTAGGTCCCTGCGTATGGCTAGAAAAAAGGCATCAACAGCTGGATGATCAATCACAGGGTTAAAATTACTTTTAACATATAGACCTGTATTATGCAAAGACAATTCTGTTGATCTATTAACTTCACCTCTCACAGTTTGGTTTTGTGTGGCAAACCAAATCTTGAGTTTGATACTACGTAAAAATCTATGTAAGTCCAACTCAATGTTAAACCAATCAGTCTTGGACACAGGGCAAAAGGACAGGCCCTTGTTCAAGACTGATAGTTGTGCATCATCTAGAACCGTAGAGGAGATATTTACCACTGTGTCCTCTTTTTGTTCACTACTTTCTGGCGCTGAGGTCTGAGGTTTTTGTTTCTGTCCTCGCCATCTCCGGTGGCGTTTGCCGCCCCTCCTGGTTCTATAGGATCCGTACCCAGTCCTAAAAAAGATTTCGGACAAGTTGCTTGCTGGTTGGCCTCTACACGTTCCTGACTCTTATTTTGAGATTGAGATCGTGTATGTCTTTTGTCAGAGGGATGAATCTGCCTCCTATCTCCTCCTCTAGGATTCTTGGGATCACGTTGCCATATATATATGAATCCACGTGTATAGTCCTCCATATCGCGTGACCATTTTTGGCGTTTTTTATCTTGCAGTTCAGCTCTTAGTTTCTCAAAATGTGGTGCGCAAGACGCAATATATGCATCAAATTCTGCAGCCGGCAATAAATTTTTCAATGCCGTTGTTGTTATCTGTAGAGCATCCTGTAGAGACAAAATCTCTTTCTGGAGAAACTCAATGTTGAGCAATATCATATCAAATGCAAACTTATTACAAATTTGTGAAAATCTCGCACAGAAATCAGCATTGTTGGGAAATAAATCCGGTCTCAACTGTGACCTCATCCCACGTGGGATTCTGTGATTTTGATGATATTCACACAGAGTGAACATATGGAGCTCCAGGTTAATGAGACGTTTGGAGTCATACTCAAAACGCTTTTTAGTGTCCAGTATGGTGGGTGTGAACAAAAAGGTAGTGTCTCTCTCTGTACCTTGCAGGATCCTCAGTTCGTCCTCCTTGCTGTAGGTAAAGACATCTGGGTCAAGGTTTTCAGACGATGTAGCCATGTTAGGTGCAAAGCGACCTCAGGTGCAGTAGACAATTTGAAGAAAGTGAGGAAGCAGCACACTGTATAAGCAGGGGGTGCACGTCCGGCCAGTGTGGACCAGCACCTTGGTCCAATGTACTAGAAGTGAAAAGTAGCCAGCAGCACTCCAAATCAATTCAAAAGTAGATGGTTTATTGGACCCAAAATCAGGCGACGTTTCAACAGCTTGTTGCTGTCTTTATCAAGCACAGTGCACATGTGTTACAGACACACTTTAAATAAGGGCATCAATCAAAAATAGATTAACATCAATTGAACATAATACAGTGAATATACAGTGAACGAACAATACATGTGATCATGAAAAATACATATAACAAATTGGCCTCATTTGGCCAAAATAATACATCAAATTAAAACTACATTAATTCCACATATCGTGATTTATATGGAATATACCATAATAAGTGTCAGTGATTACCCTAATAAGGTGAATTAAAAACTCACTGTCAGGTGGGCAGCTGCATGGTTGGCGTTAAACATGCTCCATTGGCGTCCCCATGCATGATTTGCGCATGCGCGAAAATACTATACGTAATTAGCGCATGCGCGAAAATCTCGTAATTAGCGCATGCGCGAAAATACACGTAATTAGCGCATGCGCGAATATATCAAATCTCGCGATTCCTCCGTTTTCGAGCGGCTGGCTAACGCCCACAACTAAGATGGACGAAACTGGATCAAATGCATTGTGCGCATGTCAGAGCAGTAATGGGTGCCACCCAACACATATCACATGATCAAAGTGATCTCAATAAAGCTGCTAGTCCATGGAACCCGATATTATAAATGAATGGGTCCTAGGGCAATGCCGCACGGCCACCCACATGTCAAAGCACGTATGGTAGTCGGGCACAGTGCCCCAAAGATCCAAAATCAAAATTATAAAAATTGTTTTACATGGTTTGTATATGAATGTCACATATTAATTGACAATTCATAATAATGAGATGTCGGCGTGAACAATGGGAAAACAACCCTACATTGCAGGGGGAACCCAACGGCACGCCACTATTCTCTCAAAAAGTAACAACACTGATATCCATAATTGAATATAAGCATTCAATACAAGGAAAAAAGGTGAAGAACAACCATAATAATGCAGGTGCCATGGTCAAACGGATCAAATTTTTCTATATGAACGGTACACGGGGGCATCCAGAACAATGTACAACAAATTCCGCACAAATAATAAAGCACTGAACCAGGCATATATTGGTTGAATAAAGTAAATAGATATTGGGGAGCCAACTGGAACCAGGATGAACGTCACATCATGCAGTGTCTCCGCCAAGGCAGTGAGATCAAAATGAATCTAAAAACAAAAAGAGAAAACTTTAGTAATTCTCACAAAAATTATACTTGATTCAAGATAATCATTCAAATGCAGAAACACACGTGCATTTGACCCACAGAAAGGAATACGGATCCTGCAGAGTAGAGAAGGCATAAGATATGGGCAGTGCCAGGGCCAAACTACACTAATCCACCCTAAAGTCCACGTTTAACCCATTAGGTTTTAACGTCTTTAGCGTATATATCCAGTATAACTCGCGTTTTTTGAGGATAGCCTGTCTATCTCCACCACGCCTCCCCAATTCTACCTGTTCCAAAACACGAAATCTCAAATCACTCTGTGTGTGCCCTGCCTCTTTAAAATGTTTGGACACTGGTAAATCCATCTTTTCTTTCCTGATGGAGTAGCGATGTTGATTCAATCGTGTCTTTACATCCCACGTGGTCTCACCAACATACCACTTCCCACACGGGCAGGTAAGTTGGTAGACCACGTAGGATGAGTCACAGGTCAAGAATTGAGTGATTTTCATCATCCCACCAGTGGCCGGATTTAAAAATGTATCTCCTTTGATCATAAGTTTGCAATTTATACAATGATAGCAAGGGTAGCAGCCAGTACGAGTAGAACCACACATTGTCCTCACATTGATCCTGGCACTGCCCACATCCGCCTTCACCCGTCCATCTTAGTTGTGGGCGTTAGCCAGCCGCTCGAAAACGGAGGAATCGCGAGATTTGATATATTCGCGCATGCGCTAATTACGTGTATTTTCGCGCATGCGCTAATTACGAGATTTTCGCGCATGCGCTAATTACGTATAGTATTTTCGCGCATGCGCAAATCATGCATGGGGACGCCAATGGAGCATGTTTAACGCCAACCATGCAGCTGCCCACCTGACAGTGAGTTTTTAATTCACCTTATTAGGGTAATCACTGACACTTATTATGGTATATTCCATATAAATCACGATATGTGGAATTAATGTAGTTTTAATTTGATGTATTATTTTGGCCAAATGAGGCCAATTTGTCATATGTATTTTTCATGATCACATGTATTGTTCGTTCATTGTATATTCACTGTATTATGTTCAATTGATGTTAATCTATTTTTGATTGATGCCCTTATTTAAAGTGTGTCTGTAACACATGTGCACTGTGCTTGATAAAGACAGCAACAAGCTGTTGAAACGTCGCCTGATTTTGGGTCCAATAAACCATCTACTTTTGAATTGATTTGGAGTGCTGCTGGCTACTTTCACTTCTAGCACATTGGACCAAGGTGCTGGTCCACACTGGCCGGACGTGCACCCCCTGCTTATACAGTGTGCTGCTTCCTCACTTTCTTCAAATTGTCTACTGCACCTGAGGTCGCTTTGCACCTAACATGGCTACATCGTCTGAAAACCTTGACCCAGATGTCTTTACCTACAGCAAGGAGGACGAACTGAGGATCCTGCAAGGTACAGAGAGAGACACTACCTTTTTGTTCACACCCACCATACTGGACACTAAAAAGCGTTTTGAGTATGACTCCAAACGTCTCATTAACCTGGAGCTCCATATGTTCACTCTGTGTGAATATCATCAAAATCACAGAATCCCACGTGGGATGAGGTCACAGTTGAGACCGGATTTATTTCCCAACAATGCTGATTTCTGTGCGAGATTTTCACAAATTTGTAATAAGTTTGCATTTGATATGATATTGCTCAACATTGAGTTTCTCCAGAAAGAGATTTTGTCTCTACAGGATGCTCTACAGATAACAACAACGGCATTGAAAAATTTATTGCCGGCTGCAGAATTTGATGCATATATTGCGTCTTGCGCACCACATTTTGAGAAACTAAGAGCTGAACTGCAAGATAAAAAACGCCAAAAATGGTCACGCGATATGGAGGACTATACACGTGGATTCATATATATATGGCAACGTGATCCCAAGAATCCTAGAGGAGGAGATAGGAGGCAGATTCATCCCTCTGACAAAAGACATACACGATCTCAATCTCAAAATAAGAGTCAGGAACGTGTAGAGGCCAACCAGCAAGCAACTTGTCCGAAATCTTTTTTAGGACTGGGTACGGATCCTATAGAACCAGGAGGGGCGGCAAACGCCACCGGAGATGGCGAGGACAGAAACAAAAACCTCAGACCTCAGCGCCAGAAAGTAGTGAACAAAAAGAGGACACAGTGGTAAATATCTCCTCTACGGTTCTAGATGATGCACAACTATCAGTCTTGAACAAGGGCCTGTCCTTTTGCCCTGTGTCCAAGACTGATTGGTTTAACATTGAGTTGGACTTACATAGATTTTTACGTAGTATCAAACTCAAGATTTGGTTTGCCACACAAAACCAAACTGTGAGAGGTGAAGTTAATAGATTAACAGAACTGTCTTTGCATAATACAGGTCTATATGTTAAAAGTAATTTTAACCCTGTGATTGATCATCCAGCTGTTGATGCCTTTTTTCTAGCTATACGCAGGGACCTAAATGAATTGAAAAGTGTCTCTGAACACCGTGATCTTAGATTTGCTAATATCACCTCTGACGAGATGACTGCAATGTGCTCTCTGGCCTCCGACCACAGCCTCACCATCAAGTCCGCGGACAAAGGTGGTGGGGTTGTGGTAATGGACACCAGTGAGTACATTCGGGAGATTCATGGCCAACTTAACGATCCGCAGGTGTATAAACGGGTCGCACAGGATCCGAAATTTGGCTTACTAAGGGAGCTAAGAGATATTCTAAATCAAGCCCGTGAGGCGGAAATTATTGATGACAAGTTGTTCAGCTACTTGTATCGGGACAAGCCCTGTACACCTCTGTTATACACCCTGCCAAAAGTACACAAGGGGGTTTCGCCCCCGCCTGGCCGCCCAATTGTATCTGGGAGGGAATCCCTTTTTTACAACGTAGCGATTTTTCTTGATAAAATGTTGCGCCGTTTTGCCATCTCCACCAGATCATTCATCAGAGATACGGGTGATTTTTTGTCCAAAATAAATGATCTTGAGGTCCCTGCAGGCTCGGCTCTTGTGTCATTCGACGTGTGTAGTTTATACACGTCGATTGACCACGAGCTCGGCCTGCAGGCCGTTGAGACGTGTCTTAGAAGTTCTGATTATTCTGAAATTTGTCAAAAATTTTTACTTTCATTATTAAGATTTGTTCTCACGAAAAATTATTTTCTTTTTCAGGACGATTTCTTTGTTCAGTTGCGTGGAACCGCGATGGGGTCCAACGTGGCGCCCACTTATGCAAACATCTACATGGCCCACCTCGAGGAGTCGTCGATCTATGGCAGCCACCACTTCAGACATGTTCTGGGGTGGTGGCGCTATATCGACGATATCTTCTTGGTGTGGACGGGCGACACGTTGGACCTCCTTGCGTTCCACGCTTTTCTCAACGAAATCGACCCCACTGTGAAATTCACTATGGTGCAGTCCATGGATAAACTACAGTTCCTGGACACAGAGGTCCGGATCATGGGACGAGGTTTGAGCACTGATTTATTTGTTAAGCCTACTGACAAGAACACTCTGTTACGATATGACAGCCACCATCCTCGTTCCATGATCCGATCTCTACCCTACAGCCAGTTCTTGCGAGTACATCGCATAGTCAAGGACAGACAAGTGAGACATACTAGATTCCAAGAAATGAGTCAGAAATTTGCCATACGTGGATATCCGAAAAAGCTGATCAGAAACACCATTGATAGATTGGGGAATCAACCCACTGATACTACCGTTCAGAAAGAGGCTCAAAGTCCTCGCATTCCCTTCATCTCCCATTTCTCGACTGACAGCCCGCAAATTGCGGGTGTCATTCGGAGACATTGGAGATTGATAGGGAATAGTTTTCCCGAAATTGCGGAATTTAAATCACCCCCTCTTTTCTCCTATCGGAGAGGACGGAATGTGGGTGATAGACTGGTGAAGGCGGATGTGGGCAGTGCCAGGATCAATGTGAGGACAATGTGTGGTTCTACTCGTACTGGCTGCTACCCTTGCTATCATTGTATAAATTGCAAACTTATGATCAAAGGAGATACATTTTTAAATCCGGCCACTGGTGGGATGATGAAAATCACTCAATTCTTGACCTGTGACTCATCCTACGTGGTCTACCAACTTACCTGCCCGTGTGGGAAGTGGTATGTTGGTGAGACCACGTGGGATGTAAAGACACGATTGAATCAACATCGCTACTCCATCAGGAAAGAAAAGATGGATTTACCAGTGTCCAAACATTTTAAAGAGGCAGGGCACACACAGAGTGATTTGAGATTTTGTGTTTTGGAACAGGTAGAATTGGGGAGGCGTGGTGGAGATAGACAGGCTATCCTCAAAAAACGCGAGTTATACTGGATATATACGCTAAAGACGTTAAAACCTAATGGGTTAAACGTGGACTTTAGGGTGGATTAGTGTAGTTTGGCCCTGGCACTGCCCATATCTTATGCCTTCTCTACTCTGCAGGATCCGTATTCCTTTCTGTGGGTCAAATGCACGTGTGTTTCTGCATTTGAATGATTATCTTGAATCAAGTATAATTTTTGTGAGAATTACTAAAGTTTTCTCTTTTTGTTTTTAGATTCATTTTGATCTCACTGCCTTGGCGGAGACACTGCATGATGTGACGTTCATCCTGGTTCCAGTTGGCTCCCCAATATCTATTTATTTTATTCAACCAATATATGCCTGGTTCAGTGCTTTATTATTTGTGCGGAATTTGTTGTACATTGTTCTGGATGCCCCCGTGTACCGTTCATATAGAAAAATTTGATCCGTTTGACCATGGCACCTGCATTATTATGGTTGTTCTTCACCTTTTTTCCTTGTATTGAATGCTTATATTCAATTATGGATATCAGTGTTGTTACTTTTTGAGAGAATAGTGGCGTGCCGTTGGGTTCCCCCTGCAATGTAGGGTTGTTTTCCCATTGTTCACGCCGACATCTCATTATTATGAATTGTCAATTAATATGTGACATTCATATACAAACCATGTAAAACAATTTTTATAATTTTGATTTTGGATCTTTGGGGCACTGTGCCCGACTACCATACGTGCTTTGACATGTGGGTGGCCGTGCGGCATTGCCCTAGGACCCATTCATTTATAATATCGGGTTCCATGGACTAGCAGCTTTATTGAGATCACTTTGATCATGTGATATGTGTTGGGTGGCACCCATTACTGCTCTGACATGCGCACAATGCATTTGATCCAGTTTCGTCCATCTTAGTTGTGGGCGTTAGCCAGCCGCTCGAAAACGGAGGAATCGCGAGATTTGATATATTCGCGCATGCGCTAATTACGTGTATTTTCAGGTCTGAAGTCACTTTATGAGGCCTACATAGTATAACTCACCTAAAAATGACCCCATTCTAGAAACTACACCCTTAAGGTATTCAAAACTGATTTTACAAACTTTGTTAACCCTTTAGGTGTTCCACAAGAATTTATAGAAAATAGAGATACAATTTCAAAATTTCCCTTTTTTGGCAGATTTTCCATTTTAATAATTTTTTTCCAATTATAAAACAAGGGTTAACAGCCAAACAAAACTCAATATTTGTGGCCCTGATTCTGTAGTTTACATAAACACCCCATATGTGGTCGGAAACCACTGTACGGGCACATGGTTTTCTGAAGGCAGATTTTGCTGGACTCGTTTTTTGACACCATGTCCCATTTGAAGCCCCCATGATGCACCCCTAGAGTAGAAACAAAAAAGTGACCCCATTCTAGAAACTACGGGATAAGGTGGCAGTTTTGTTGGTACTATTTTAGGGTACATATGATTTTTGGTTGCTGTATATTACACTTTTTGCGAGGCAAGGTAACAAAAAATAGCAGTTTTGGCACCATTTTTATTTTTTGTTATTTACAACATTCATCTGACAGTTTAGATCATGTGGTATTTTTATAGACCAGGTTGTCACGGACGTGGCGATACCTAATATGTATACTTTCCCAAACCTTTTCAAATGACAGCGAATGATTTCTTTTTTAAACAAATAAAATTGTTTTAGTGTTTCCATAGTCTGAGACCCATAATTTTTTCAGTTTTGGGGCGATTATCTTGGGTAGGGTATGACTTTTGTGGGATGAGATGACGGTTTGATTGGCACTATTTTGGGGTGCGTGTGACTTTTTGATCGCTTGCTATTACACTTTTTGTGATGCAAGTTGACAAAAAATAGCTTTTTTTACACTGTTTTCATTTTAATTTTTTTACAGTATTCTCCTGAGGGATTAGGTCATGTGATATTTTCATAGAGCAAGTTATTACGGACGCTGTGATACCTAATATGTAAACTTTTTATTTTATTTATGTAAGTTTTACACAATGATTTCATTTTTGAAGCAAACAATATTATAATTGTTTTAGTGTTTCCATAGTCTGAGAGCCATAATTTTTTCAGTTTTTAAGCGATTATCTTGGGTAGGGTACTATTCTAGCGGGATGAGATGACGGTTTGATTGGCACTATTTTGGGGTGTATATGACTTTTTTATTGCTTGTTACTACACTTTTTGTGATGTAAGGTGACAAAAAATGGTTTATTTAGCACAGTTTTTATTTTTTATTTTTTACAGTGTTCATCTGAGGGGTTAGGTCATGTGATATTTTTATAGGTTTGGTAGATTTGGTTTATAGATATGTATACTTTTTTTTTCAATTTCCTCTTAGTTTTTTTTTTTTTTTTTATGGCGTTCACCGTAGGAGGAAAGTAACATGACCGTTTTATAGATCAGGTAGTTACGGACGCGGCAATACCTAATATGTGTAGTGTATTTTATTATTAACATTTTTATTCAGTGATAAATGTGTTTTTTTATCTTTACTTTTTTCACTTTTTTTTTACTCAGAACCACTTGGTTCTTGAAGATCCAGTGGGTCTGATGTCTGTATGATACAGTACAGTACACTATATAGTGTATTGTACTGTATTTTACTTACACTTTGTCTGAACAGATCTATGCCTTTAGCACAGATCTGTTCAGCACCAAGGACAGCAGGATGCCTGAGAAGGCGTCCTGGTGCCATGGGAACCTTCCCTGTCTGCCACAACTGAGCAGACAGGGAAGGGGAAGGAGGCGGGCTCCCTCCCTCTGTGACCCTATCCCCAGCCGTACGGACTGCGGTATGGAAAGGGTTAAACGGCTGACATCACAGCACAGATGTCAGCCGTTTATACCAGAGTGTCAGCAATGTGCTGACACTCTGGTATACCCACTGGACACCAATGAATATCCAAGAGGAGGCGGGCGGGGGATCGCGATCCCACCTGCCGCAACGCCCGCCTCCTGCACCGCCCGCACTGCCTGCAAACGCCCCCCTGCACCACCTGCGGGCATAAAATAATTCAGGGGTGCAGGGGGGTGAAAAATCTTTATTTTGGGCATTTTTAAGTTTCTGCAGAAAGCGCTGCAAACCGCAGGTCTGAATTGTCCTGCGGTTTGCTGCGGTTTGCTGTCCGGTGTTGTGACAGGATGCCCGCTGGATGATTTTTAAACTCATGACGTATCGGTACGTCTTGGTTCCTTTAAGGACTCGGGAAACATGCCGTATCGGTATGTCATGCGTCCCTAAGGGGTTAAAACAAAAAAAATTCTGCCATAGTTTTTTTTATTTTTTGGGCGATTGTCTCAGGTAGGGGCTCATTTTTTGCGGGATGAGGTGACGGTTAGATTGGTACTATTTTGGTGGGCAAACGCCTTTTTGATCGCTTGCTGTTGTACTTTTTGTGATGTAAGGTGACAAAAAAATTGCTTTTTTTACACCGTTTTTATTTTTTATTTTTTACAGTGTTGATCTGAGGGGTTAGGTTATGTGATATGTTTATAGAGCCCGTCGATACGGACGGGGCAATAGCTAATATGTATATTTCTTTTCTCCCTATTTCTTATCAATTTTTTTTTACTTTATTTGGGGAAAATGACGTTTTTGTTTATTTTTACTTGAAACTTTAAATTTTTGGGAGGGAAAACTTTATTTTTCAACTTTTATTTCACTTTATTTTTTGTCCCACTTTGGGACTTCAACTTTTGGGGGTCTAATCCTTTACAATGCATTCCAATACTTCTTTATTGAAATGCATTAGCTGTATGAGTAATGCAGTTAGTATTACTCGTGTAACTTCCTGCCTGTGATATCCAGGGGGCTGGATCTCACAGGCTCGTCACCGGAAGGCAGCGCAGATGCCTCAGGAAGGCCTACAGTGCCACGGGGACCCGATGGCATCGCAGACCGCATCCACTGCCGCATGTAAAAGCCGCAAACCGCAGGTCTGGATTGACCTGCGGTTTGCGGTGATCTCGCATTTAGCCAAGATGTCTGCTCAATGATTTGATTCACCGCTGGGCTGCGGTGATCGTGAATACACATGACGTATCGGTACGTCAAGTGTCCTTAAGTACCGGGACAACATCCCATACCGGCAGGGCCGGCTCCAGGTTCATGTGGGCCCTTGGGCGATAAAGCCTCAGTGGGCCCCCCTGTGCTAAGGCCCCTTGCAGATGAGCCTTCCTCCCGCAGCGAGTCCGCATCGCAGCACCCGGCCTGACCTCCCAGCACTGACGGGATTCACATAGCATTATATTGATTTATGATGCTATGTTACCCTTACAGTCCTGGAATGTATTAGATGACACTAACAGCATTATGCCAGTGTTATCCAATACATTCCAGAACTTTAAGGGTTAGATCAATCAATATAATGCTATGTGACCTCCGGCAGTGCTGGGAGGTCAGGCCGGGTGCTGCGATGTGGACTTGCTGCGGGAGCAACGCTAGTCTGCAAGGGGCATAAGGGCTCTTTCATACGAGTGGATGCCGTGCGGGTAATCCGCTGTGTGAAAGACAGCCAAGCCCCGTCCAGGACAGCAGAGACACGGAGCAGTAACATGATTGATAATGCTCTTTGCCTCTCTGTGACCTCTTTACTACGAAATCACAGTGACAACTGTATCTCACTGTGATTTTGTAGTGAAAATGTCAGAGAGAGGCAAAGAGCATTATCAATCATGTTACTGCTCTGTGTCTCTGCTGTCCGGAGCGAGGCTTGGCTGTCTTTCACACAGCGGATTACCCGCACTGCATCCACTCGTATTAAAGAGCCCTTAGGCCTCATGCACACGGCCGTTGTGCATCCGTTGCGGTCCCCAATGCGCGGGCAACGTTAACCGTCCACCCCCCGCAGAAAAATTGAATAAGTTCTATTTTATTGGGGTGCGGAGGCACGGCCAGAAATACCACGGAAGCACTCCATAGTGCTTCCATGGGGTTCCGATCCATGCGTTCGTTCTGCATCTCTGTGATTGGGGACCCATTCAAGTGAATGGGTCCGCATCTGTGATGCGGAGTGCACATGGGCCGGTGCCCGTGTATTGCGTTGCGGACCTGCCGTATGCGGGCCGCAATACAGCCATGGGCACACAACGGCCGTGTGCATGAGGCTTAAAACAAACTCCTATAAGAAAATGATAATCAATAATACACTTTATTGTCAAAAATTCATAAGAGGAAAATTTCCTCTTATGAAGTTTTGCCAATAAACTGTATAATTTATTTCATGTGTTCTGTTTTTTTCTCATAGGAGTTTATATTGTGTTTTAGGCCGAATGCACACGAGCGGTCCGTGGTATCCCGGCCTGGCATCCTGCTGAGAGCAGGAGCGCACGGCGTCATTGGTTTCTGCTATGATGCCGTGCGCTTCATGCCGCCGCTGCACTACAGTAATACACTGGTATGATCTATACGAGTGTATTACTGTAGTGCAGCGGTGGCATGAAGCGCACGGAGTCATAGCAGAAACCAATGACGCCGTGCGCTCCTGCTCTCAGCAGGATGCCAGGCCGGGATACCACGGACCGCTCACAGCCGTGGAACACGGCCGTGTGCATTCGGCCTAAAACACAATATAAACTCCTATAAGAAAATACCAGAGTGCATAAAATCAATTATACAATTTATTGGCAAAAATTCATGAAGTGGTCTTGGTATGTAACTGTTACTAGTTCACCTTAATTCTAAATTTAAAACGAGTCCAGCAGCAGCATTCAGCTCTAGGTTTCCTCTGGGCTCAGCTATGCGTCCTCTTCTGAATCTTCTGCAGCTGCGCCGAGACGAGTCCTGCTGCTGGCTGAGGGCGGGCTTACAGTCAGACTCAGAACTGTGCCTGTGCGGCGTGCGCTGCTGTGGAAACCAGCACTCGCACCGCACGG
The DNA here is from genome assembly GCF_014858855.1 of Bufo gargarizans. Lineage (NCBI taxonomy): Eukaryota > Metazoa > Chordata > Amphibia > Anura > Bufonidae > Bufo > Bufo gargarizans. The sequence goes on along the minus strand of NC_058084.1, from coordinate 403,391,646 downwards.
CACACAGACGCTCTGCCTGGAGACAAGTTAGAAGATCATGTGAGAGAGGGGCCGGGCGGCGGGCGCTGCGCAGCATGAATTAACTTGAATGTAAAAATTTGAAAGGAGCCGCCGCCGCGCCGCGGAAACGAGTGGGCCCCCTAACTTACAGTGGGCCCCGGCACTTGCCCAGGTATGCCGGGTTCTGACGCCGGTCCTGCATACCGGTACGTCATGTGTCCGGAAGAGGTTAAAGAGCATCTGTCAGCAGATCTGTACCTATGACACTGGCTGACCTGTTACATGTGCGCTTAGCAGCTGAAGACATCTGTGTTGGTCCTATGTTCATATGCGCCCGCATTGCTGAGAAAAATTACGTTTTAATATATGCAAATGAGCCTCTAGGAGCAATGGGAGCTATTACTCCTAGAGGCTCTGCTCTCTCTACAAATGCCGCAGCCTTTGCACTTTTATTGACAGGAACAGGCAGTGTAAACGTCATCACACCTGACCCTGTCAGTTTAATTGCAGAGGGCGCAGCATTTGCAGAGAGAGCAGAGCATCTAGGTGTAACGACAATGCCCCCATTGCTCCTAGTAGCTCAATTGCATATATATTTAAAAAAGAGATGAGCGAAGTTATGAAAAATGTGACTGCTTCGCCAAATTTCACAAAGAAATTCGATTTGTAACAAATTACTTTATCATGAAGCACATCTCTTTGTATGTAGCAGGCACAATGAAGGGGAATGGCAATTACTCTCTCCCCCGTCATTGAACCCCTCAGATGCCATGTTCTTTACTGATCGTGACATCTGAGGCTACCATTTAGGCCTTTCAGGGGTTAATCAGGGTAAAAATAAATTAAAAATACTCACCTTATCCACTTGCTTGCGTAAAGGCCGTTGCGGCCATCTGGCGTGGTCACGTCATACTTCACCCCGTGCAAGATTTCATGCTATATCTTCATCAAGATGGCCGCGACAGCCTCTTTGCGCACAAATGGTTGAGGTGACCCCCACAAATCATGACAATGGAGGCCCCTCACCAAGTGAAAACCCCCTGAAATGCACAGAGCAGCTGGTTGGAAATGCATGCTATTCATTTCTATGGGAGCGCCGGAGATAGCCGTGCACTGTACTCGGCTGTCTCCGAAGACCCCATAGAAATGAATGGAGCAGTTGTCTCTTTTACTTCATACAAAGTGCTTGAATCCCAATACATCAGTATAGTAAGACAAAAAAACAAATCAATGTCTCACCCAGAATAAGAGAGTCCAGGGATAGCACATCTGTGGGCTGGTAGCCCTTTTACCATTTGCAGGTGTTCCAATAATGCTATTTTTCATGTTAGGTCCAACAATACATGCTTATTGATTTAATATAATTTCAAATTCAGAATTCCATTTTTCTGATATAGAACTCCACATCCTCTGTATAGACATAGGGTTAAAGTGGTTGTACCACCATTAAACCCTTAGGGATCAAGAAAATTGTGGCCATGACAAATGGAGCCACCTCATCTCCCATCTCACCCTTTATATGTCATGGCTGTTAGTGACCCTTTCATCTCAGAAAGTCTGGGATCAGAGTTTTCTCCAATCTCTGATGTTTCAGGTGGGTGTCAGCTGTATAACACAATGGGGCACTCCCCATTTTCTCCCTTCTCACATGTGACAAGCCATAGCTATTGAACAGAGGACCACTACTCAGAGACCTTGCTTGTTGGGAGAGTGGCATAACGCCTCACTCGAGTATTTTTTAACAGCATGTAATTGCACACATTGCCTTTTTTTCTCAAATATGCAATGAACTTGATACTTAATGGTGGGACAACCCTTTTAAATGATAGAATCTTTTTTTGCCTGCAGACAGCACTACGGGAGCTTAAAAGCTTAGTGTATACAGTTTTTACTGTTCTAATGCATAATGTTTGTCTTAAATGTCTACATCATGTTGTGCCTGCCAGCAGCCAGAGTATTATCCTTTAAGTCAATGACTATGCAGTAGACTGTTTTGGAAAACTAGAGCTTCAATACCGATAAGCATACATTAATACATTACAATAATCAGCACATGTCGGTCCTATTTAGTTAGAATAAAGAAGTGTCTAGGACATTAACTTTCTATTCTCACACCAGACAGGGCTTAGATTATGCCCATACACATCTACACCATTTTTATAGGCTAAGGCTACTTCCACATTTGCGGCACAGCTCTCCGGCAGGCTGTTCCGGCATAGAATGCCAGGAATTCGCTGGGCAAAAACTATTGTTTGCAACGTTTTTTGTCCGTCCGGATCCCTGCATATTTTCCAGGTAGAGGGTGAATCGCCGCCAGACCTCGTTATACCGTAGTCAATGGGGATGGCATGCTTTCAACTAACAGTCTGCCAGAGAACTGCGCCACAAATGTGAAAGTAGCCTTACAGGAAAATTGGCAGGAATGACACTATGATTATAAAACTGGCTATTCCTATTCCTGGGAATTAAGAACATGAAAACATTTAAATTTACTTTACATCCATTCCTCCTTGATTCTGGGGTGAAATTGCAGCCTGAAACAAAAAGTTACTGAAAAAAATAAAGATACTAGAGGTGATCACAGCATAAAGGCCGAGAACAGATAACCCGAAAAGGGTTAGCCGCTGAGGCCGCCATTCACCGAAGCAGAACACTTCTGTACACACTTTTAGGGTGATCACATTTTTTTTACCCTTAATTTGATGCATCAATAATTAGTTGCTGAGTTAGTGTAAAATAGCGGCCTGATTCTGCACACTTTAGGGTGAGTTCACACTTCAGTTATTTGGTCAGTTATTATGAGCCAAAACCATTAGTGAGGCCTACTCAGAGATAAGGTGTAATGGAAAGATCTGCACCTGTTCTGTGTTTTTTTTATGCAAACCTGGTTTGATACTACACATCACATTTTAGGGTGTCAATCCCTAGTTGAGGAGTTGGTGTAAACCTGCAGCCTGATACCACACATTTTAGGGTGTTCAAATTCTTTTATACTTAATTTGATGTGTCAATCAGTAGTTGCGGAGTTGATGCGAAATTGCGGCCTTTCACCCTTGCAGTTGATATTACAGTACAGTATGTCTGACAGACAGGTGAGGAGGAGAGATCCGCTGCTGCCTCCGGTAGGCGGGCAAGTAGTGACGATGAAAGTCGCGTGGGATTTGGTTTGGAGCGGTCAGGCACGTTTTTGGGGTGTTTTCATTTGGGTTAGGGCTCATTCACACGACCGTATGGTCATCGTCCCCGTGCTGTGGACTAAGATTAGTGGTCCAAAAAACACGGACCCCAGCCATGTGAACTCTGTGCAGCGGTGCGGCCCAATTCACTTGGATGGGTCCACGAACCGCAACATACAGCAAAAGATAAGACCTGTCCTATGTCAGGCATGCTCAACCTGCAGCCCTCCAGCTGTTGAAAAACTACAACTCCCAACATTCCCTGACAGCCTACAGAAGGGCATGGTGGGAGTTGTAGTTTTACTACTGCTGGAGGGCCGCAGGTTGAGCATGCCTGTCCTATGTTTTGCAGTGCGTAGGCACGGACCTGAAAGCCAACAGAAGGGCTTCCGAGTGTTTCACTCTGCATAGGATCTTTTGTCCTATCTTACGGGTAGTCAATGGGTCCGCATCTGTAGCACGAAGTTCACGTGGACGGTGCCCATGTATTGCGGACCTGCTGTTTGCATTCCACAACATGGGCAAGATGACCATACAGTCATGTGAATGAGCCCTTATTGTAATCATATGGTTACAGGAATTTCCAATATTATATGTGTCTTAAAAAAAATCTATTCCTTTCCCTTTACAGTTCCTGCCATCTACAGATGTAGCAGGGTTAACACACAAACTCTTAACTCAAATTTCTAAACTTATCAGTTATCTTAAAACAAAAGCCAATGAACAGCAATTGAAGGTGTTTGCTTAAAGCATTTAGTTTACATAACACGTCTCATAAAGCATGTGTGTTAACTCTACAACATCCGTACATCAGCCTGATGCATAATTTCTTTCTTTACTTATGATGTCCATTAAATTTCAGTCTGACAATTCAGCTTGTTTTGTTCCCATTTGTGACTCAATGTAGCTCTAAGGGTGTATTTGTAGGAGGACTCCATACAGTACATTGAACAGAGGGGACATATGAGTTCAGAAAATTGTGTTTCCTAACAGTAAAGCAAACAAACAAAATTCTAAAGAAACAGAAGATAAGAAAGTGTTCAGACAGCTGTGATCACTAAGATTGATGTTCTCATTGTTGAGATGAAAAGGTTTTTTTTACTTGGATGTTACAGCTTGTTCTTAATTATATTTGATATGATGCAACCTTTATATTATTCTCAATAAGTGAAACTTGGTTTCAAGGGAACAAGTGCAATGAACTATGAAAACTGACATTTTGGACTATCCAGATAAGAGTTTATTTTACCATGACATTAAACAATGTCAGGCTCTTGGATAAAGGCTTCTGTTTCCAAAAATCGTTCTAGAAGACGCAGACATAGAATTGTTCCACATAACAGTCAAAACCGACTGGGAAGACATCCAGGAAGACAATGACAAGAACACATAGGCAGCATGAATAAACACTTGTGGCATGATTGAAGCTGACTACATAAGCGCCATTTAGACATTGAACTGCTTAATACAATATTTGTATTTAATTTATTCTGCATTTTATTTAGCAATATAGCTGTCTATTCCCTATTCCTAAAGTTGTAATAATTCAAACAACCAAACTATAGAAATAAGAAGCACCCATGTATTAACAGCAATATACTGAATGTGCTGTAAGGTCAAACTGTAATGCACTTAAAGGGTATGTACATTTGGGCAACCTTTCTTTTTTATTGCTCCAACATATCTAAATGACTTTGCAAGCACAGTTGATTAAAAATGTAAACCTGCTTTGAGTCGACAGCTCTATGCAATCTTATGTATTTCCATGGTAATAGACTATAAAGAAGTTTTGTGTGGTCTGATTCTGTAGCATACTACCCATCCATCTGACCCCTACGTCTTGTTAACAATGTGAATTACCCAGAATTAGGAAGCAGATGGGAGTACGACTGCTGGTCAGACTACTGTCACGGCTGAGGATGGGGAAAACCCTCAGCCGTGCGATGCCCGAAGATGTTATTGGCTGCTCAGCCAGAACGAGAGAATTAGGGAGCAGGTCACCTCCTAACGCGTCCCTAACACTGACCTTGACTCCTAGCCGTATGAGCCAACCCTGATGGTAGGAGGGATCATACACCGGAACCTAATAGTCCCTGCTAGCCCTCAGAGTGGCCCTGAACTAGGAGCAGGGTAAGACGACCTGTTCCTCCTAGGCACGGAGGAACAGGAGTCTCACTGGCTAAGCTGCAAGGAAAAGGGGTACAAAAACAGACCTAAGGATATGGCAGGTGAACTGCACTAGTTCCACCTACCTGCCACAGCCTTGCTGACTGGATCCCTGTGCTGACACGCTGATGTCCACACCATACTTAAATGGACACAGCAACACACATACACACACACAGGAACCCAGATCCATAGCTGCATTAAATAACAAAAGGAATACAACATCAACTTAACGTATAAACATCTATGACCACAAGGGTGGCCCTCACTGGCAGATGGTATAAAGTAGGAGAACGACTCCAGCAGACCATGGCTGAAGTACCCCTCTGACTACTGCTCTCAGCAGAGGCTATATAGGCCCAAGTATCCACACCCACACAGACACACGCAGTGTTCACACACACAGAAGAGATTTAACCCTTCCTACACCAGGCATGAGAAAACAGCCACATAAAGGGGAAGTGAACAAACACCTAACACACAGCAACTGTTACCGCCAGCAACGACATGCGTGGCAACTATGTCCTGGGAGCCAGCCAGAAGGCCGAGACACTGCCACCACATGTACACAAAGAACACGTTGCCGCAGACAACCGCAAGTGGCAGAACAACACAGTGCACACACACATATAACACCCCGTGCACACCAAACGGATAAAAGGCACACCTATAAAGAGAGGTTGCCAGGTGAAACCGCATGCACCTAGCAGCAAGCTGCCTAGCACAGCTCAGGCTGCTATACTGACAATAACAAACATGTTGCCGGCGGCAACCACATGTGAGGCAACAATCCAGCCGCCCTCACAATGTAATTGACAAAAACCAAACCGCAGGCAACTGCATGCGGATCAGGAGTCACGACCATGACCATGGTCGTGACAACTACACATGGTTGTTTGCAGTCTGTAACCATGGAAACACATAGGTCTGGAGTGTAATAATATTACAGGCTATAGCTACTAGAGATGGGTCGTTGATCCAGGGAGTTATTCTGATTGGCTGATCGGAGTCGGGAAGGAATTTTTTATTCCCCTAAAGTGAGGAAAATTGGCTTCTACCTCACAGGGTATTTTTTGCCTTCCTCTGGATGAACTTGCAGGATGACAGGCCGAACTGGATGGACACATTTTTTTCAGCCTTATAAACTATGTTACTATGCACGGGAGATGTAGAACCTGAGCAGCAATAGAATTTTAATCAAGACTATCTGCAAAGTTATTATTTTTTATTTTTTTTATGTTTTCATATGTGGACATAGACTTTAATGGGGCCATTTATCCAACTGTTGTAAAGTAGAACTGGCTTTCATTTTAAACAGCTCCTTTGGAAACTGAAAGGTAAAATCTGATTTGTTGTTATGGGACAACTAAGCCAGTTCTACTTTACACCAGTTTGATAAATGACCCCACGAATGTCATACTTCTATGGATTAATGCTCTATTTTTTCAAATATGTCTTCCTGTCAATATAAACACATTCCCCCGTTGTATGTGACTTCTTTCAGGTTTCTAAAAACATTTGTCAAATTTTAATGCTAGTTTTGCCTTTCGCCTACAATCGAGGTATTAAATATTAATATTTAGAATGCAACTAAACTTCATAGAGAATATTTATTGCATACAAGCAGCAGACCTATCTAGTATCCTCAAAGCCGTCATTTTTGGTTGTGTTCACCCGTCCAAGGGACAGATTTGCCTGCTCCTGAAAAAAATAATCCAAGCAGCACATACATTTGCCATGATCTGAGGAATCTGCAGCAAAGTCCAGATTGAAAGAGGTTGTGCCAAATCTGAAAGTTATTCGCTATCCACAGGATAGGGAACTAACTGATCACTCGGTGTCTGACTGATGGGATCTGACTGACAGAAATAGCCAAGCACTGTACTCATCTCCTTATGTCCATACTGTACTTACCAAGTTGTATAAGGAACACGTAAGTACAACACTGTGCACATTGGATCTGAGTGCTACTGTACAGGCTCCATCAGATTCCATGTGTACTGGGATATTTCCCTCTATTAACAATAAGAATCCGTGCATACACACAGAATCCAACGGAGCATGCTACAAATTTTTTCAGTTGGATTTTTACTAAATTTGGCTTCATTTCTGTGTGAACCCAAAAGGAAACTGAGATACAATGGAGAGCTCATGCACTTCTGAAGGGGAGCCCTGTTATGAAATAGAGCTATAATAAGGTCACGAGCAGAATAGAAGTGGAGAGAATTCCCAAAAGTACAGCAATTCTAGCCTGTTATTTTTGTACACTATATACTCCATCCCTAAATAATAAAGAAAAAAGGAATATGATTTAATTTCCTCATTAAAGTGGCTCTGTCACTAGGATCAACCCTATTAAACCAGCTGCGGAGATATCAGCGTTTTTACCAATATGCAAAAGAGAAGTTTGAGTGCCAGGATGTGGGGCTTAATCGTTTGAGCTCTGCATTGTAACACCCCCTGTGCTCTGCACAATGCCCCTCCCCTTCATTGACAGGGCTAGAAATGCTGAGGGCAGAGCTGTGTCCTAGCATCTATATATCATACTGAATGCTCTATGTACTATAGCTTCACCATACTGAGATCTGTTCAAAAAGCTAATATACATATTACTGTTTTATTCATAAGAACAATATATGCTTATAAGTAAATAAAAAACTGTCTTCTTTTTTTATTTTTATTTTTTCCCATTATCATACAAAAAAACTTCAAGTCAATATTACATTTACAATACTATAAAATCCATAAGTCCGTCAATTGTAATCTTATAAGCATAATTAAATATAGTTTCATGCAAGTGTCCATAATTATGTGCATGTTAAAAATCAAATGGAGATCTCACTTCCTGGGGAGAAAGCAGGACTCATCCGGCATCAAAAGATTAATAAAGCAGATGGGTAAAACATCTCATTTAATGTTGTTATATCTATATGGGGCAGGGATCAGAGGCCCGCAGCCCAGGCGGCCTACCAAGCAGCGAACGCGCACCTGCATATGCCCTCCTTCAAACATAAGTGAGCACGATCGACAGGATCAACAACTGTCTTCTTGGTGTTAAATTGTCTGCCAGGCATGTAGATAATCCTAAATTCAAGTAGCATGAGGGACTTACATAAGTTTATTTTTCTGTTATTTTTTTTTCTCTCTCTCATTAAATCCATAATAAAAGGCTATACTATAATAAATAATATATAATCATATAATAACAATAAAAGGCCTTACTATATAGAGATCTCTTTTTCTTAGAAAACTTAAACCTATTACTGGTTAATTCGCAGATAATATATGATTATAAAGAAACTAGTAATATTTATTAGCTTTTTATACCTAAAAACATTATTCTCTATATGATAAGGACATAGACTTTTATTATGGGTTTAATGTGGAAGAAAGAAAATGTCTGAAGAAAAAACCTAGACGTCTCTTCTAGGATTCAAACCTGGGATCTCTACATGCAAAACCATAAACTTATTACCAAGCTTTAGCATTACCACATAGAGATGCCTGTTTTTCTATGCTTATAAGATTACTGGTGTCTTTATGATAAAATTTTGTGCTTGCGAGTAAAGCAGTATTATGTAGATTAGCTTTAGTGTGGTAAAGCTATAGTACATAGGGTATATGATATGTACATGTTAGGACACAGCTCTGCCCTGAGCATGTCTAGTCTTGTCAATTAATGGGGGGGGGGGGGGGGGGTCTGCAGAGCACAGGGAGTGTTACAAAGTAGTACTCAAATGATTCAGCCCCGAGTCCTTGTGCTCGAGCTTCTAATTTGCATATATAGCTGTTTAACATACAGACAAAAGAGAGATGTAATTTTAATCAGCATGATGAGCCCTACCGGGTGGTATGTCTGGTTTAATAGGGTTAATCTTGGTGACAGAGTCGTTTTAAATGGGCTTTCTTATGAAGAGAAGCCCTTCCTTACCCATGGCAGGAAGACCTACCTAGGAAAGAAAAAAACTGATTACATGACCTGTAGCAGGATCGTGGACCTGATTTCCAAGGCCATGAAAATGTGGCTGCAACCATAGATAAACATTATTTGTGAAAAAACCTCTTTAGCATTTAATTTAGCATTTTTGCCACTGAAAATGTTGTCTAAGTCATTAGAAGCAGAAATGTGTGCAGAGTCAAACTTGGCAGGACTAAGAAGTTAGAGTAATAGTTTTGCCAGCTCATAAAATGTGTATGTTTTTTAAGATGTCCTTGTAATTACTTCTTCAAAACACAGATTGATGGAAATGATGTAAAACACTTGTTTGGGATGCCAGTGTTATGTCTGCACCTGTTGTCTTCAGTAATTATCTAGTTCTTTTCTTCATCTGTACTAAATACATTATGTGGTTCTTTCATGAAAATGTATAAGCCATAAAAAGTAAAACCCACTCTTCAAATAATGAATAATGCGATACCTATACTGTATAACCTTGGGAAGTAACAGTAAGAGGATGCTGAGGTACCATTTGCATGAGCTTTGGTGGATCTAATGTGGCAGCTTTAATCCCCTTCTGAAACTATGTTCCTGCCTGTTTCCAGCTGCTTCCTTCATGCAGGCCTCTTTCACACTTGCGTTGTTAGGATCCGGCGTGCACTTCCGTTGCTGGAAGTGCCCGCCGGATCCGTAACACCGCAAGTGAACTGAAAGCATTTGAAGACTGATCAGTCTTCAAAATGCGTTCAGTGTTACTATGGCAGCCAGGACGCTATTAAAGTCCTGGTTGCCATAGTAGTAGTTGGGAGCGGGGGAGCAGTATACTTACCGCCCGCGCGGCTCCCGGCGCGCTCCAGAATGACGTCAGAGCGCCCCATGCGCATGGATCACGAGATCCATGCGATCACTTGATCCATGCGCGTGGGGCGCCCTGTCGTCACTCTGAAGCACCCCGGGAGCCTCACGGACGGTAAGTATACTGCTCCCCACTACACTTTACCATGGCAAACAGGACTTTAGCGTCCTGGCAGCCATGGTAACCATTCAGAAAAAGCTAAACGTCGGATCTGGTAATGCCTGCTGGGGACCGCTGATGCAAAACTGCTATCAAGGTGAATGTTTGTGTTCTGTGGACTTTCCATGGTTTGAACAAACACCAAGACTGCAAACTGTTATTTTGTTTTGCCTTCTGTGTGAATAAACACTGAACTATTTAAGTTAAAGACTTTGTATTTGCCTCTATACTGTGTACGCTAACCTGCCTACAAGAGCGAATCCCCACGATGGGTGTCAGATGCGGGCAAACGCAGAGAGGCAGGCCTGAACATAGCCAAAGAGGCGTGGGAACAACAACCCACACCGCATAAAAGTGCGACTGAGTATGTCACTCAAATGCAAGAGCGGATGGAGACAGTGTTGCCACTGGTTAGGGGACAAATGTAGGCAGCCCAGCAAGCCCAGAGTAGGGTCTATAATCGCCAGGTTCAAAATTTTAACCCGGGAGATCGGGTTTTGGTTCTGGTGCCGACGGTGAACAGTAAGTTCCTGGCTAGGTGGCAGGGTCCCTATGAAGTGCTAGAAAAAGTTGGGGAGGTAGCCTACAAGGTACATCAGCCCGGGCAGAGAAATCCAGAGCAGGTGTACCATGTAAACTTGTTGAAACCATCTAAAGATAGGGAGACCAGTACAGACAACAGCCCCTGGCCTGGTTTTCTGGTGTTAAGGTTTCCAGTCCCGCGGTCTGATACGAGAGAAACAGTTGCCACAGTAAAGATTGCTGACAACCTTTCCTCTAAACAGACTCAGGAGGCCAGGGAGTTCGTCAGGATGTGTTTTCGGACCTGCCTGGACGCACTTCTATCATCCGACATGACATTGTCACTGATCATCAGGCCAGAATCTGGTTGAAACCATACCGGGTACCTGAGGCTTGGCGACAAGCCATCTCGGAAGAAGTCGAGCTGATGTTACAGCTAGGAGTCATCGAACAGTCTAAAAGTGAATGGGCCAGTCCCATAGTCTTAATACCCAAGCCGGATGGGACATTACGATTCTGTAACGACTTCCCCAAACTTAATGAGGCTTCAAAGTTTGAGGCATATCACATGCCCCGAGTGGATGAGCTTATTGAGAAGATAGGCCAAGCATGGTATTTTTCTGTGTTGGACCTCACCAAAGGGTACTGGCAGGTACCCTTGACGGAGGCTGCCAAGGAAAAAACAGCTTTCATCACACCAGAGGGCTTGTATCAGCAAAAGGTATTACCCTTTGTTCTACATGAGGCTCCCGCCACGTTTCAAGGCTAATGGACATTGTACTCCGTCCACTGTACTCCGTCCACAGTCCACTGGAATGAGCAGGCGGAAAAGGCTTCCTCCGCTTTGACGTTGGCCCTGTGTGGGTCCCCGGTTATGGTGACGGCCGACTTTAGAAGGGAGTTGATAGTAGAGACCGATGCCTCCGAGGTGGGTCTCGGAGCTGTACTGTCTCAGGAGGTCAACAGGGAGGAGCATCCCGTTGTCTTCCTCAACTGGAAGCTAACCCCAGCCGAGACCAGGTATAGTATAGTGGAGTGCCTGGCTATCAAGTTGGCACTCGAGTCTCTCCGCTATTATTTGCTGGGGAAAAAGTTTTGTCTGGTGACCAACCACTCCCCTCTCAAATGGATGAGCCAGGCCCAGGACAGAAATGCACGGGTCACCAAGTGGTTGCTGTCTTTGCAAAATTTTGAATTTTCGGTGGAACACAGGGCAGGACGGTTACTAGGAAACGCAGATGCCTTGTCCTGGGTTGTCAGGGTTGAACAAAGGGGGGAGGTATGTAGGAAGGAACAAGTGGCCATCATTAATGGTCGGTACGTGTCACCGAGGTTCCTGGCCTTGGTGAGGTAAGAGCCGTTTTTTTTTCAGAAGTGTCATTATTGCTTTGCAGTCTGACACTTCAGCTGTTTAGTATGGCTATAAAGCCGATCCGTGACGGCTCTTACTGGGAGTAGCCAAAGTTCTGGGTGGGTGTCTACTCCACACGTTCCAGGACAGGTCTTGGGAGGAAGTCACCATTAATCAGGTGGTATGGATTATCCTCTATCTCACAGTGAAGCTGTGGAGTCTCTGTGGTTTGGGATCTGTAGATGTGTGCCGTGCAAAAGGGCTGAGAGCCGCATGCTGATAAACAGGCCCCTAAAGGCTGCTGGGGACCGTTGATGCAAAACTGCTATCAAGCTGGATGTTTGTGTTCTGTGGACTTTCCATGGTGTGAACAAACACCAAGACTGCAAACTGTTATTTTGTTTTGCCTTCTGTGTGAATAAACACTGAACTATTTAAGTTAAAGATTTTCTGACTGTTTCTATACTGCGTTCGCTAACCAGAGCGAATCCCCACAGTATGTATTCACCCCCTTTGTTAGGAAGCCCATAAAAAGCTCTGGTGCAACCAATTACCTTCAGAAGTCACATAATTAGTGAAATGATGTCCACCTGTGTGCAATCTAAGTGTCACATGATCTGTCATTACATATACAAGGCAAGGAGGGCATTAATCAGAGAGGCAGCATAGATACCTAACATAACCCTGGAGGAGCTGCAGAGTTCCACAGCAGAGACTGCAGTGTACATAGGACAACAATAAGCTGTACACTCAATAGAGTTGGGCTTTATGGCAGAGTGGCAAGAAGAAAGCCATTGCTTTCAGCTAAAAACAAAAAGTCAAGTTGTGAGTTTGCGAAAAGGCATGTGCGAGACTACCAAAATGTATGGAGGAAGGGGCTCTGGTCTGATGAGACTAAAATTGAACTTTTCAGCCATCAAAGAAAACGATATGTCTGGCGCATACCCAACACATCACCCATAGAACACCATCCCGACAGCGAAACGTGGTGGTGGCAGCATCATGTTGTGGGGATGTTTTTCAGCAGCCGGGACTGGGAAACTGGTCAGAGTTGAGGGAAAAATGGATGATGCTAAATATAGGGATATTCTTGAGCAAAACCTGTACCACTCTGTGCGTGATTTGAGGCTAGGACGGATGTTCACCTTCCAGCAGGACAATGACCCCAAACACACTGCTAAATACTTTTGCAAGGCACTGTATATATATGTTTATATGACTTGGAGCAGGATTTATTAGTGAAAAGCAGAGTAAATCCTGTCAGGACTCCTATGACAGTGAGTCCTGATGACCTCACCAACACAAAGTGATTGACTGTCTTTTGTGTAGACGTATTGATACAGAGAGAGCTGTTAACCCATGTGCGTTGGAAGTCCCTAGGAGTCCCACAAGGATGTACTTTGCTTTTAAGGGTCCATTCACACGTCCGTTGTTTCTTTCCTGATCTGTTTTGTTTTTTTGCTGAACAGATCTGGACCAGATCTGGACCCATTCATTTTCAATGGGTCCTGAAAAAAAATCTGACATTGTGCTGTCCGTTTTTTTTCAGGACCCATTGAAAATGAATGGGTCCAGATCTGTTCCGCAAAAAACGGAACAGATCAGGAAAGAAACAACGGACGTGTGAATGGACCCTAACTCCTTCAGCTATTTCCAGAACTCCCCTAGAAATAAATAGAGAGCATGCATATTGAGTACTTTCCTTAACTTTCAAGGGCCAATTCTGGAAATAAGTGTGGGTCTTAGAGTTGGGACCCACACCAATGTGACTTTGATGGCATATTCTAGTTAAATGCCAGTTAAATGCCATTAAAGTCTCAGATGATATACAGTATATAACAGTCCCCTGGATCCACCAAGCAATTACTAACAATTCCAAATGCCCTAGACAAAACTGCTGCCAAGTATAGAATCCACAATAAGTAGTGTTGAGTTACACTGGTATTCAGGGGCGTAACTAGACTGTTATGGGCCCCAGTGCAGAACTTGAATCCCCCCCCCCCCCCCCAATTTTTACAAAGAGGCTGCAATTTTTCTTACACTAAGCCCAATGCAAGGCTACACTCACCCAGTCCTAATAAAATCTGGTCCTACCTCACCCAGGGTGTCGCTGGCGTCGGCGTGATGTCCACTGGATCCAAAACAAGGTCCCTGCGGTGATAGAGAAAAAAAGAATAATCACATAAGGAAGGGATGGTAACTGCCCCTGTGAAATCACCAGCAGGGGGCGCTGTGCTGGTCCTGTAAGACTGAGCCATGCCAATGTATAGCAGGGTAATCTAGGACATTTCCCCTAAATGCTGCTACATAGTACTAATGCCCACATTGTGGTCACTCACAGTACTAATGCCCATCTTGTGGCCCCTTCACAAAAGATATGTCCTTCTTGTGGCCCCTCACAGCAGTTATGCCCACCTTTGTTCCAGTCACAGTAGTTATGCCCAGATATGTGCCCCCCTCACAGTACTTATATCCAGATATGTGCCCCCTCACAGTAGTTATACCAGATATGTGTCCCTTCATAGTAGCGATGCCCAGATATGTGCCCCCTCACAGTAGTTATGCCCAGATATGTGCCCCTCACTGTAGTAATACCAAATATGTGTCCCTTCATAGTAGCGATGCCCAGATATGTGCCCCCTCACAGTAGTTGTAGCCAGATATGTGCCCCCTCACTGAAGATAATCCGATATGTGCCCCCTCACAGTAGTTATGCCCAGATATGTGCCCCTCACAGTAGTTATTCCAGATATGTGTCCCTTCATAGTAGTGATACCCAGATATGTGCCCCCTCACAGTAGTTCTGCCCAGATATGTCTCCCCTCACAGTAGTTATGCCCAGATATGTGCCCCCTCACAGTAGTTATGCCCAAATATGTGCCCCCTCACAGTAGTTGTAGCCAGATATGTGCCCCCTCACTGAAGATATTCCGATATGTGCCCCTCACAGTAGTTATTCCAGATATGTGTCCCTTCATAGTAGCGATGCCCAGATATGTGCCCCCTCACAGTAGTTATGCCCAGATATGTGCCCCCTCACAGTAGTTATGCCCAGATATGTGCCCCCTCACAGTAGTTATGCCCAGATATGTGCCCCTCACAGTAGTTATGCCCAGATATGTGCCCCCTCACAGTAGTTATGCCCAGATATGTGCCCCCTCACAGTAGTTATGCCCAGATATGTGCCCCCTCACAGTAGTTGTAGCCAGATATGTGCCCCCTCACAGTAGTTATGCCCAGATTTGTGCCCCTCACAGTAGTTATACCAGATATGTGTCCCTTCATAGTAGCGATGCCCAGATATGTGCCCCCTCACAGTAGTTATGCCAGATTAGAGATGCCCACCATCATCAGTGCCAGAAAGGGAGTCACACACTGCACAGGGGGCACCATCATCATCAGTACTAGGGAGGGAACCACACACTGCACAGGGGGCATCATCATCAGTGCCTTCCTTCCCCCCTCCCCCAGTCTGCAGCTTTAGGGGGGGGAAACAAAAAAAACACATGCTTACCTGAGTCCTTGATGATGTGCTCCCACACTCATTCCCGGTCTTTCAGCGCTCCTCCCACAGCCAGCAGCGCGATGTGCGGCCAGCAGGGGGAGCGCTGGAGCCCTGCTTCACTCTGGATACAGCCCGGCCGGCAGTGACAAGAACTGCCGGGTGTCTGTGTGAGTGTGCGCCCCCCCCCCTCCTTTGCCTCTGCGCCAACCACCCCTTCCCCCCGCTCATTTTATACAGTACTTGTTTGAAGAGCGCTCAGACGGGGCCCGGCATTGTCACTGTACTTCATGCCAGGCCCCGTCAGAGCACTCCATGAGTCAGGGCTTTACTCCGTCTCTCCTGGGGGGCCCTGTGGGCCCCCCTGACTTAGGGGCCCGGTCGCAGGTGCGACCGCTGCGACCCCTATAGCTACGCCACTGCTGGTATTATGCTCCCAAGATACTAACCATTATGACTGTGCTTTCCAAACTGTCATCAGAAACCATATTTAGTTCTTTTCATATAGGTATTTCCAGTTTGGTTCCAACAGAATTGCATTTTCAGGTTCCTCTGTATTTAATCCTCTTGCAGGTATACTCTTCTAGTACATTAACGTGGATGCCATTGTAGAAGGTGTGTCTCTGGTCAGCTGAAAGGAGACACCTCACCTATGCTGAGTGATGTCGCTACTATTGAACAGCAAAGCATACAGGTTGCTGCAAAGTCTGAGATACTATGCATTTCTCAAGATGTAATCCTCCTTCCTCAGGGATAGTTCACCTCAGTGTTCCTATTCAATAAATAGGAATGGTGTGTGATAAATAGTCTAATAACAGCTCTGGACAGCAAACCCTACTGAAATGCAGAGTTCAATTTTACTGTTTAAACCACCTGGGATTATAGAGTTAAGGTTAAAAATACAATGGCTTTCTGCACGGGATATTTGTTTAATGAAGACCCCTGATCCCCAATTTGGCTTTCCTGTTTCTACGCCATATATGTTGGAGGCCATGAATCCTCTTATGTTTCACTGTGTAGTGCCTAGATAGCAGATGTCTCTCATTTTTGTGAGATTTGCTACATATACAGAACTGTTCAAAAGTTTTAGGCAGATGTAGAAAAAATTCTGCAATGTAAGAATGTTTTTAAAAATAGAAGTGTTAATAGTTTAAATTAAAATGTATTCTGCAGCAGGACAATGACCCCAAACATACAGCCAATGTCATTAAGAAAACCCTCAGAGTAAAGAAGAACAGGAGTCCTGGAAGTTATGATATAGTCCCCAAAGAACCCTAATATGAACACCATAAAGTCTGTCTCGGATTACATGAAAAGAAGGATTTGAGCAATCCTACATCTACAGAAGATCTGAAGCTCTCCAAGATGTTTGAAAAAAAAAACTAGTTTCATATCTGCAGTATGGAGATCCGGCAGAGAATGGCGGGAATCGGCCAGACACAAACCGCAGTGTGCAGAGATCGTCTGGCCGATTCTTGCCGGCATGTGGCATGTGGAAAATTCCAGCAGGCTGTTCTCTGCCAGAGATATGAAACTAGTCTAAAGCTTATGTTTGATGGACAGAAAATCCATAAGATCAGTGTTGAGCGAGCATGCTCGGCCGAACACTAGTTCGGCTCAAGCATCGCGGAGTTCGACTGAACACCACGTGTGCTCAATCGCAATGCTTGAGTCAGTGTATTTAAATCTAATTTAGCCTGTATTTCAGAAAAGATTTTACTGAGATTCAAACTCACAACCTTCTGCATTAGAGGGAAGGCACTTAACCACTCAGCTATAATAGCTGCATAGCATTATATATTCTAAATATATAATATGTGTAAATATATTATGGCTAAAAACATATATATATATATATATATATATATATATATGTTTAAATTAAGTTTAACCTCTATTTCTGAAAAAGCTTGTGACAGGATTTGCACTCACAGCTTCTGCATCACAGAGAAGAACTTTAACCACTATACTAAATAGCTGCATAGCCAATTAAGTAAATAAAAAAAGAGACTTCTACTGTATAGGTCTCAGTATAAGTACAGTACAGTAGAAGTGTCACGGCGGGGAGTGGGGGAAACCCCCCACTGTGCAGTATCAAAGGGATAAAGGGTAGCTGCTAGGCCAGGATGCCGGGATGAGGGAGCAGGTCACCTACTATTGCATCCCTAATCCTCTCCCTAGCTCCTAACTGTATGAGCCAACCCAGATGGTAGGAGGGCTCATACTTCAGAACCTCAGGGCCCTACTAACCCTTAAGAAATCCCTGGACTAGGAGCAGGGTAAAGACGACCTGTTCCTCCACAACACAGAGGAACAGGAGTCTCTAAAGGCCTAGCTGCAGGGAGAGGGGAACACATACAGCTTATGGAGATGGCAGGTAAGTGAAACCAGTGACACACTTACCTGCTACAGACACACTGACTGGAACCCATGCAGAAGTGCTAGTGTCCACACCAACATTAAAGGACACAGCACACACCACGAACCACACAGGTACCCAGGACACTTATAGCTGCAATAAATGTGAGACAGGGGAATGTCTTAAAAACATGCTGGACATCAAACACCACCAGACATGTAACACCAAAACTAGACATATCAACACCCTGAACAAAACCCACTCCATACACATAAGGACAGGAGACACCGGGATAACATTGAACATCTATGACCACAAGGGTGGCCCTCACTGGACAGATGGAACAAGCCAGGAACCGTGAACCACCAGCATACACCAAGGCTGGAGGAACCCCCGCTTCAGGTATCCAGCAGAGGGTAAATAGCCTAAACAGCCACACACACATAAACCCAGTGTTCACAAAACACTAGGAAGGGAGTTAACCCTTCCAACACCAGACAAGGGAAGGAAGCAAATTAAAGGGGAAGTGCACACACAAGCATACCAATCCACATGTTACCACCGGCAACAGCATGCTTGGCAACCATGTCACGACAATCACCCAGGTCAAGACCCTGCCACTGCATGCTCTAACAGCAACACGTTGCCGCGGGCAACCGCAAGTGTGGCAACAGTGTCACAGTGTACACCTTAGGCCGTGACAAGAAGTTTAATAATTTTCTTCCTCTTTTTTTTTTTTGTGATTGGCTATGCAGCTATATAGTGTATTGGTTAAAGTTCTGGGCTATGAAGCAAAGGCTGTGAGCTCAAATCCCGTAACAAACGTTTTCAGAAATAGAGGCACAAAAATGAATGGCACAAAATAAATGTGTAATTACAAAAAATATATATATATATATACAGTACAGTTTGGACACACCTTCTCATTCAAAGAGTTTTCTTTATTTTCATGACTATGAAAATTGTAGATTCACACTGAAGGCATCAAAACTATGAATTAACACATGTGGAATTATATACAAAACAAAAAAGTGTGAAACAACTGAAAATATGTCATATTCTAGGTTCTTCAAAGTAGCCACCTTTTGCTTTGATTACTGCTTTGCACACTCTTGGCATTCTCTTGATGAGCTTTAAGAGGTAGTCACCTGAAATGGTCTTCCAACAGTCTTGAAGGAGTTCCCAGAGATGCTTAGCACTTGTTGGCCCTTTTGCCTTCACTCTGCGGTCCAGCTCACCCCAAACCATCTCGATTGGGTTCAGGTCCGGTGACTGTGGAGGACAGGTCATCTGGCGCAGCACCCCATCACTCTCCTTCATGGTCAAATAGCCCTTATACAGCCTGGAGGTGTGTTTAGGGTCATTTTCCTGTTGAAAAAGAAATGATGGTCCAACTAAACGCAAACAGGATGGAATAGCATGCCGCTGCAAGATACTGTGGTAGCCATGCTGGTTCAGTATGCCTTCAATTTTGAATAAATCCCCAACAGTGTCACCAGCAAAGCACCAGCAAAGCACCCCCACACGATCACACCTCCTCCTCCATGCTTCACGGTGGAAACCAGGCATGTAGAGTCCATCCGTTCACCTTTTCTGCGTCGCACAAAGACACGGTGGTTGGAACCAAAGATCTCAAATTTGGACTCATCAGACCAAAGCGCAGATTTCCACTGGTCTAATGTCCATTCCTTGTGTTCTTTAGCCCAAACAAGTCTCTTCTGCTTGTTGCCTGTCCTTAGCATTAGTTTCCTAGCAGATATTCTACCATGAAGGCCTGATTCACACAGTCTCCTCTTAACAGTTGTTCTAGAGATGTGTCTGCTGCTAGAACTCTGTGTGGCATTGACCTGGTCACTAATCTGAGCTGCTGTTAACCTGCGATTTCTGAGGCTGGTGACTCGGATAAACTTATCCTCCGCAGCAGAGGTGACTCTTGGTCTTCCTTTCCTAGGGCGCTCCGCATGTGAGCCAGTTTCTTTGTAGCGCTTGATGGTTTTTGTGACTGACTGACCTTAATTTCTTTAAGTAATGATGGCCACTCGTTTTTCTTTACTTAGCTGCTTTTTTTTTGCCATAATACAAATTCTAACAGTCTATTCAGTAGGACTATCAGCTGTGTATCCACCTGACTTCTCCACAAGGCAACTGATGGTCCCAACCCCATTTATAAGGCAAGAAATCCCACTTATTAAACCTGACAGGGCACACCTGTGAAGTGAAAACCATTTCAGGTGACTACCTCTTGAAGCTCAACAAGAGAATGCCAAGAGTGTGCAAAGCAGTAATCAAAGCAAAAGGTGGCTACTTTGAAGAACCTAGAATATGACATTTTTTCAGTTGTTTCACACTTTTTTGTTATGTATATAATTCCACATGTGTTAATTCATAGTTGTGATGCCTTCAGTGTGAATCTACAATTTTCATAGTCATGAAAATTAAGAAAACTCTTTGAATGAGAAGGTGTGTCCAAACTTTTGGTCTGTACTGTATATATATTATGGCTAAAAACGTATATATATACACTGCCTGTCCCCCAAAAAAGTTGCCACCTGGATTTAACTAAGCAAATAGTTATGAGCCTCCTATTGGATAATTACTGCATGGGTAATTATCTTTCAGCTGCTCATTTCTTAAACAACCATGTAGAAAGACACATCTCGTGGTCGTGGAAAAGATGTTAGTCTGTTTGAGAAGGGTCAAATCATTGGCATGCATCTAGCAGAGAAAACATCTAAGGAGATTGCAGAAACTACTAAAATTGGGTTAAGAACTGTCCAACGCATTATTAAAAACTGGAAGGATAGTGGGGACCCATCGTATTCGAGGAAAAAAAGTGGCAGGAAAAAAATCCTGAATGATCGTGATCGGCGAACACTTAAACGTTTGGTAAAATCGAATTGAAGAAAAACAACAGTAGAACTCAGGGCTATGTTTAATAGTGAAAGTAAGAGCATTTCCACACGCACAATACGAAGGGAACTCAAGAGATTGGGACTGAACAAAGAGATTGGGACTGAACAGCTGTGTAGAAAGAAAAGCCGTAAGAAAACCACCAATCAGTGAGGTAAACCAGAAAAAAAGACTTCAATTTCCTAGGGAGCATAAAGATTAGACTCTGGAGCAATGGAAGAAGGTCATGTAGTCTGATGAGTCAAGATTTGCCCTGTTCCAGAGTGATGGGCGCATCAGAGTGAGAAGAGAGGCAGATGAAGTGATGCATCCATCATGCCTAGTGCCTACTGTACAAGCCTGTGGGGGCAGTGCTATGATCTGGAGTTGCTGCAGTTGGTCAGGTCTAGGTTCAGCAACAGTATGTGCTCCACGAATTAAGTCAGCTGACTACCTGAACATACTGAATGGCCAGGTTATTCCATCACACATACTGAATGGCCAGGTTATTCCATCAATAGATTTTTTTCTTCCCAGATGGCACGTGCATATTCCAAGATGACAATGCCAGGATTCATCAGGCTCAAATTGTGAAAGAGTGGTTCAGGGAGCATGAGACATCATTTTCACACATGGATTGGCCACCACAGAGTCCAGACATTAACCCCATTGAGAATATTTGGGATGTGCTGGAGAAGGCTTTGCGCAGCAGTCAGACTCTACTATCATCAATGCAAGACCTTGGTGAAAAATGATTGCAACACTGGATGGAGATAAATATTGTGACATTGCAGAAGCTTATCGAAACAATGCCACAGCGAATGCGTGCCGTAATCAAAGCAAAAGGTGGTCCACCGAAATATTAGAGCATGTGACCTTTTTTTTGGTGGCGACAGGCAGTGTATATACACTCACCTAAAGAATTATTAGGAACACCATACTAATACGGTGTTGGACCCCCTTAATTCTACGTGGCATTGATTCAACAAGGTGCTGATAGCATTCTTTAGAAATGTTGGCCCATATTGATAGGATAGCATCTTCCAGTTGATGGAGATTTGAGGGATGCACATCCAGGGCATGAAGCTCCCGTTCCACCACATCCCAAAGATGCTCTATTGGGTTGAGATCTGGTGACTGTGGGGGCCATTTTAGTACAGTGAACTCATTGTCATGTTCAAAAAACCAATTTGAAATGATTCGAGCTTTGTGACATGGTGCATTATCCTGCTGGAAGTAGCCATCAGAGGATGGGTACATGGTGGGATGGACATGGTCAGAAACAATGCTCAGATAGCACGTGGCATTTAAACCAGGGCGGCTCCAGGTTCATGTGGGCCCTTGGGTGATAAATCCCAGTGGGCCCCCATGAGGCATTTGTTTACATTGACATGTCCCCCTGTGGCTCCCACATGGTATAATTACCCCCAGTGGCCCCTATACAGTATAATGACTACTAGTGGCCCTTCACACAGTATAATGAACCCCCAATTCCCCCCAACTGTATAATGACCACCTGTGGCCCTGCATTCAGATTAATAACCCCAGTCGCCCCCATTCAGAATAATAGCCCCCACACTGGGGGTTATACTGTATGGAGGGGGCACGAGGGGTCATTATATTTAATGGGGGCTCTGGTGGTCATTATACTAAATGGAGGGTCAATAGGGATCATTATACTAAATGGGGGCACTGGGAGTCATTATACTGTGTAAGGGGCCCTCACAGTGTGATGAATGACCCCCCAGTGGCCCCCTCACATACCTATCATTTCTGGAGCGCAGGGGAGCCAGCGGTCCTGTCATTCACTAACCGCAGCTCCCTGCGCTCCTTCTCTCCGGCGGCCCACTGCAGCAGTGAGCCAGGCCTGGAGGAGAGAAGGCGATGTGCTTTGATGTAGCTAGAACTGACTGGGCGCCACAGCAAATTTTAGTATGCCCCCCTCCCCCCAATGTGTGTTCACATCACGTTTTTCCTATCGGTTTGATGTATATAAATGTGCAGCGCTCCACGTTTTTGTATCCTGCAGAGTCCATTAAAAAATGCATACGTTAACGTATATGTTTTTTTACAATGGAACTGTATGGTGAACGGACGCCACTGTATGGCATCAGTCTGAGGCATCTGGTAACGCAGACATTTTTGGTATACATTAAATGGATGGCACAAATGGGATGTGAACCCAGCCCTAGTGTCAGAATAAGCACCAGTACACAGCGGAGCAGCATGGCGGAGAGGAGAGGCAGCCATGTACTGACAGAGCTCTACCTGGTCCTGGTGGTCAAGGATGAGGACTGTTTCCCAAAGATCATTTTCTACAGGGAACTACAGGACACAGTATAATACACTAGAATCTATATAATATGAAGATATTAGCCCTACCCCAGAATAATAATACAATTAGGGGGTCATTTATTATATAGAAATACGTCTATATACGTCTATGATTGTGGCGCAAAGGTCCTTAGCACCGCAATCTGTATCTTTTCCCGCTCATGCCAGGTCTAAAAAAAGTGGTGTGGGCATGGAAGGGGATACAGTTATGGCCATGCAGTTATTGGATACCACCGCCATATAGTGATAACACCGCCATACAATGATAAAACCACCATACAGTGACCGGATAAAAGGGTATAAGAGGGCACAGTACAGGGCATGACTATGGGCACTGCACAGGGTGTGGTAAAAGGGCACAATGCAGGGTATAAAGGGGCACAGTACGGGGTGGGGGGCACAGTCACATGACCCTGTGACGCTAGAAGGTCCTTATGGTGAATGCTGTTCAGATGCCACCATAATGAGAGGCAGAGGAGTGAGACAGGGGCCCTGGATGGACAGGAGGGGTGGACACAGCAAGTAGGTGGAAGGGGCTCTGAGGGGGATTCATACAACAAGTAGTGGCAGGAGGTCTGTGCAGGGCAGCAATAGGAGATAGGAGGGGGTGGAACAGGAGCTCTGGATACATGAGGGAGGAAAGGAGACAGCAGGGGCCCCATGAGGATGAGATAGGACAGGATATGTGGGGGGGGCAGTGGCGTAGCTATAGGGGTCGCAGCGGTCACAATTGCGACCGGGCCCCTAGGTCAGGGGGGCCCATGGGGCCACCCCAGGAGAGACGGAGTGTAGCCCTGGCAATGGCCCCTAAATTTACAGAGTACCGTTTCAGCAGAGCAGCGCATTGTGCCCCTCAACCCTGTCGGCGCCCCGCTCTGGCGCAGCATGAAGAGGGACTGACAGGAGGGAAGCGCAAGTGTAGCGTGGCCGAGCTCTGTCTGGTCCGTGGTACAGGAGCTTTTGTTTCCTGTACCCGGCGGACTGACAGGAAGTGCTCACTTAGTGTGCACTTCCTGTCAGTCTGGCCGGGTACAGAAAACAAATGCTCCTGTACCACGGACCGGACAGAGCTCGGCCACGCTACACTTGAGGTGGGTGGGAAGAAAGAGAGAGAGTGAAAAGGGAGGGAGGGGGGAGAAAGAGAGAGTGACAAGGGGGATCGAAAGAGAGAGTGACAAGGGAGGGAGGGTAGAGAAAGAGAGAGTGACAAGGGAGGGGGGGGAGAAAGAGAGAGTGACAAGGGAGGGAGGGGGGAGAAAGAGAGAGTGACAAGGGAGGGAGGTGGGAGAAAGAGAGAGTGACAAGGGAGGGGAGGGGGGGAGAAAGAGAGAGTGACAAGGGGGGGGGAAGAGAGAGTGACAAGGGAGGGAGGGGGGAGAAAGAGAGAGTGACAAGGGAGGGAGGGGGGGAGAAAGAGAGAGTGACAAGGGGGGGGGAAGAGAGAGTGACAAGGGAGGGAGGGGGGAGAAAGAGAGAGTGACAAGGGAGGGAGGTGGGAGAAAGAGAGAGTGACCTCCCATGCTGCAGAATTACACATATAGGCCGTGAACGGTCCGTGGTATCCCGGCCTGAATTCCTGCTGACTTCAGGAGCGCACGGCGTCATTGGTTGCTATGACGCCGTGCACTTCATGCCGCCACTGTACTACAGTAATACACTCGTATGATCTATACGAGTGTATTACTGAAGTACAGTGGCGGCATGAAGCGCACAGCGTCAGTGCGCTCCTGCTGTCAGCAGGAATCCGGGCCGGGATACCACGGACCGTTCACGGCCGTGTGCATTCGGCAATAGACTGATCTCAGAACAAGCAGCAGCTATATCATCAGCAATATGGGCATGGGCACGTTGGGCGTGCAGGCGTCTGGTGGTAATAGGCAATGGTATTGAGGGTAGGGGGGGCCAAATTGAATTCTTGCACCAGGGCCAATGAGCCTATAGCTACGCCCCTGGGGGGGGGGTGGGGGGGGGGGCAGGTGTCATGGAGGCAAACTGCTTAATGAAACAGTAAAACAACTAAATAGAATGAAGCAGCATTTCCTTCTGTCCCACAGAGAAGAGACAGTCACAGTGCAGACTTACTCACAGACTGTCTTCACACTTCTCTGCTCCAGCCCTCCGGTCTCTCTCCTCAGGCAGCATGTCCTGTGTAGAGGGGGCGTGTTCTGTGTAGAGGGGGCATGTTCTGAGTCTCTGCAGCTCAGAGGGCCCACCAAAGGGGTACTGCGTAAGTGAAATGATAGCAGTGAGAGCTTCCATCTATATTGATGGAAGTGCTCATAGCAGCTCAGTGGCCCCCCCCCGGAGCATTGGGCCCCGGCACTTGCCCGGGGATGCCGGGTTATGACACCGGCCCTGATTTAAACGATGGCCAATTGGCACTAAGGGGCCTAAAGTGTGCCCAGAAAACATCCCCCACACCATTACACCACCACCACCAGCCTGCACAGTGGTAACAAGGCATGATGGATACATGTTCTCATTCTGTTTACGCCAAATTCAGACTCTACCATTTGAATGTCTCAACAGAAATCGAGACTCATCAGACCAGGCAACATTTTTCCAGTCTTCAACAGCAGCACTGTGATGGTAACAGGTCAGTTTTACCGCACAGGGAATGCTGTACAACGAAAACCCATGCAACTATGGCACAATTGCGTTTCTTTCACATTCTTGTCCCATTTGCAAGCTTTTTCCAATTTTCACCTAAATTGTATGCCATATTAAATAGTGCCATCAGAAAGTGCAATTTATCCCGCAACAAACAAGCCCTTATACAGTTATGTGAACGGGGAAATAAGCACTATTGGGAAACATCTAACTACTGGGAGCACATACCTCCTGGAGGAGCTATAGGGGGTAGTGTAACCATTGGGGTTGCTAAAGGGGGCATTATAACTTCTCAGAGTACTTTAGGAGGTGGATGATGAAAACTGAGGAAAGTAAGATGTCTTAAACTCTGCACAGACGAGACATGGCTCAAATAACATGACGTTCTGCTTCAAGTGAAGAAGATGAGGAAAGAGACCATCTACATCAGAGAAGACAGCACTGGATGTAACAGGTATGTGGTGCTGTATTATACCGTATGTGTGACTCTGCAGAATTTAATGTCCATCCGTACAGTATGTCTTTAGCTCTATGGCTGGGGTGAGAAGGATATATTGTTCAGTGTACTGTTTAATTTTTTTACTCGCGGGGCCCAAGCTTGATGAACAGCCCGGGCATTTGGGCCCCTGCTGATAATAATTGGTTTGTTGATCCAGAGGATTGTTTTATGATTCAGCAGAAGATAACCACAGTAGGCAGTAATACAGCACGGCCACTGCCAGATATCAACCATCTATTCAGCAACTTCTGGAGAAGTTCTGGAGTTGATCCATTATATAGATCTCTGTATTTTGATTTACAGTATTTATACATAGCTTTTAGATCAGAGGCCATTTTTTCTCTTCACTGTATAACTTTAATTTTACTAATACATTAATATTAATATGGTACAGTTCACGCATAGCTCTTAAAGGGGTTAGGCCATCTCATACATTGGGGCATATTGCTAGAATATGCCCCAAATGTCTGATAGATGCAGGTCTCAGAGGTGTGACCCGCACCTATTTCCAGAACAGAGCCTGAAAAAGTGATGGAGGGTGCACCATGCATTTGCGGGCGTCCATTTATTTCTGTGGGACTGCCAAAACTAGCCCAGCAGCATGCTCGGCTATTTTTCGGAAGTCCCATAGAAATGATTGGGAAGTGCCCCGCGCAAGCACGGCCAGCGCTCCATTCACTTCTATGGAGCAGACAGAAAAAGCTGAGCCAGAGCTCGGCTATTTTCTGCAATCCCATAGAAATGAATAGAGAGTGGCCGCACATGCTCGGTCTGCTTTCCTTCACTTTGCAGGCTCAATTCCAGAGTAAGGTGCAGGTCTCAGAGGGGGGGCCTGCATCTATCAGACAATGGAGGCATATCCTAGCTATATGCCTCCAATGTATGAGATGGACCAACCCTTTTAATATGCACACTGCATGTCAATTTCCACATACTTTATTTTTTTGCACAGCATGTGAAAGATATTTGTTAACTCTTCTCCACTTTGTTGTTACTGTCATAACCTGTGGACATTTCTCCTGCAAATCTGGACAGAAAATCCAAAGTGCATTCAAAGTGCGTTAAACTATCTTTCTATCATGTACTTTTACACCCTTTTCGATGCATTCCAAGAAGTTGACAATTGCCGTCACTGGTTCTTTGTATTGTCCAGTAAAATTCCAAATCTTTTCCATATAACATTTTCAATAATTTGTACCACATTTCTAAAAGATTATAAGTTTGTGAAACTCCATGTTTTTACAAAACTCCCTTGTGAAGTAAGGGTACTTTCACATTAGCGGCAGGGGACTGCAGCAAGCTGTTCCGGCGGGTGAACAGCCTGTCGGATTCGTCCTGACATTTGTTCACGTGTGCCCCCCGGACTGCCGCTCTGTCCCTATTGACTATAATGGGGATGCGGAGTGGAGTTCCAGCAGCGGCACTGCGAGAGGCAGCCAGACTACTGCATGCAGTACTTTTAGTACGGCTGCCTCTCGCCGTGCGCTGCCTTGCTGTCGCCTAAACTCCGCCCCCATTATAGTCAATGGGGACGGAGAGGCAGTCCGGGGGGCACATGTGAACTAGCGGCAGGCCGGATCCGACAGATTGTTCACCCGCCGGAACAGCCTGCCAGAGTCCCCTGCCACTAGTGTGAAACTAGAATAAGATTGCACCTTTTTTCCAACTTTTAAAAAACGTCCAACATCCATCTGGTCCTTTATTGTAAACTACTAGTAATTCATTTATAACTTCTAGGAAGAATAAAAGAATAGCACAAAGTAGAGTCATAAGAAAACATGCTCCAGAATTTTTATTTTTCAAAAATTGTATTAAAAATCAAACAATTATTTTACATAAATATTCATATCGCCATCATTATTACTTTTCTACATTTTTAACCACACCCATAATCCCCTCCCTCCCACCCTCCCCTTAGCGATGTTTCTCTCTAAATGAGGAGTTAAGGCGGGAAGACTAATTGTAATGGTCCAGGTCTGGTTAGGAGTCTTTATAGCAACTACCTGCGGTAACGTAGTCAGAAGGAAGACAGTGGTCGATGCACAGGATAACAATAGCAAGCAGCGAGAAGTCAAATACCATAGTCAGAAGAAAAGCCAGTGGTCAATGCACAGGATAACGTCAGCAAGCAGGAGAGACTAGCTTGATCACAGGCTAGGAGCACAATAATCTCACAAGGCAGGAAGTGCAAGGTTGGGCTTAAATAGGATGTTCAATCTTGGAACAGGGTGGAGCAAACCAGGAGGTGGGAACTGAAACTAGAGGCACAGAAACTGTCCAGAAATCTGAATAGCTCATTTGGAAACGCTGCCGCCTGGGACGCAGGAGTCCCTGAGTTCGAGTCCTGACGCTAATATTTTCAAGCACCCCATATCTTAGTTCATTTTTCCTGTATATTTCTTTGTTTATAAAGAACCTTCTCGTATATCTTGATCTTATTGACCAAGTTTGGTCATGTAGTTACATTTGGTGTATTCCGTGAAAACCAGACCCATGTAATCAAAAGTCTTGCCAAAAACATTACTTTTAACAAAAGAGCGCTGTAAAAATCTGTGTTAGCGCAACCAATCCAGGTACTTGGTATCGTGCTGCGCACACACAGCAGCACGATACCAAGTATCTGGATCGGTCGCGCTAACTGTATGTGCCCGGCTCCAAAGACTTGAAAAAGGAGTACCCTTACTCCGAAACGCGTTGTCACCTGAATAATAAATACCTTTTTAAAAGACGTCACTTGCAATTGTGGTTTTGTGCCAAGAGGTATCATATCTTGTACGACCCCAGTACACAGATTTTTACAGTACTCTACATTACTACTTTCGGAGTGCTGGCAACTCCAAGGACTGAGAAGATACCGGCAGCACAACCCCCCTCCCCGCCTTTGCGAGTGTTGTACTGACGCACGCACAACACCAGAAGGTGAGTATAACAATTGACACAGCATACTCTATAAATCTGGTACCCATAACTTACTACCCTATGAGCGTCTTGTTTCCCGTTTCTTTTGCCAAATTTGCTGCTTTTAACAAAATAATCTTTTTAACTTTATGGCAGTTTACCTTAGAGAGATTAATATCCAGCATTCAACCATAAAAGGGATCACTACTTTAAATTTTTCGGTAATAACCGTGTCAATTGCCCCCCCAATACTATTTTAGATCTGTACAAAACCAGAACATGTGCAAGTAATTAGTCCCAGGTGAATCACATAATGGACAATTAGATGTATTTCTCAAACCACATTTATTAAGCCATAATGGCGTAACATAAACTCTATGTAAAATATTAAATTCAACCAAAACGTGGTTAAAATTGTGAGACACTAGTCTTAAATTAGATAATATATTTTCCCAATCATCTACTTGTATCGTTGGACAATCAGATTCCCAAGCTTTTTGACCTGGTTAGGTTATATTATTAAATAGTGCTTTCACTAATAATTTATAAAGTTGGGCAATCTTAACGTTGTGACCTAAATCCCCATGAATCCATTTAAAGGTGTATAAATATCTATATCTAGCAAATTATAAGTTATATTCTCTCTTTGCGCTAACTCTAAAAACGGAAGTATATCTCCCTCCCTCACCACCTGTGCAAGGTAAAAAAATATTATTCTTTTGCCAATACTAGTGATGAGGCAGGGGCAATATTCAAATTTGTGATATTTTGTGAATATTTGGTAAAATATTCATCATATGTTCGCAAATTCTCGAGATTATTTTCTTGATCGCGAAAAATTGACAATGTAAGCACTATTTAACAATGAGACGATAAAAGGTCCAGGTTTTATTTCAAGTGTGCTATTTGCATTTGGAATCCGTTGCTGTCAACTCTCAAGATGAGATCCAAAAAGCTGTCACTATCAGTGAAGCAAGCCATCATTAGGCTGAAAAAAACAAAACAAACCCATCAGAGAGATAGCAAAAAACATTAGGTGTGTTCAAAACAACTGTTTGGAATATTTTTAAAAAGAAGGAACGCATTGGTGAGCTCAGCAACACCAAAAGACCCGGTAGACCACGGAAGGATGGATGACCGAAGAATTCTTTCCCTGATGAAGAAAACACCCTTCACAATAGTTGGCCAGATAAAGAACACTCTCCAGGAGGTAGGTGTATGTGTGTCAAAGTCAGCAATCAAGAGAAGACTTCACCAGAGTGAATACAGAGGGTTTACCACAAGATGTAAACCATTGGGGAGCCTCAAAAACAGGAAGGCCAGATTAGAATTTGCCCAAAGACATCTAAAAAAGCCTTCACAGTTCTGGAACAACATCCTAT
Source organism: Bufo gargarizans (assembly GCF_014858855.1). Taxonomy (NCBI): domain Eukaryota; kingdom Metazoa; phylum Chordata; class Amphibia; order Anura; family Bufonidae; genus Bufo; species Bufo gargarizans. The sequence goes on along the minus strand of NC_058084.1, from coordinate 403,361,006 downwards.
GGACAGATGAGACCAACATCAACTTGTACCAGAGTGATGAGAAGAGAAGAGTATGGAGAAGGAAAGGAACTGCTAATGATCCTAAGCATACCACCTCATCAGTGAAGCATGGTAGTGGTAGTGTCATGGCGTGGGCATGTATGGCTGCCAATGGAACTGGTTCTCTTGTATTTATTGAGGATGTGACTGCTGACAAAAGCAGCAGGATGAATTCTGAAGTGTTTCGGGCAATATTATCCGCTCATATTCAGCCAAATGCTTCAGAACTTATTGGATGGCACTTCACAGTCCAGATGGACAATGACCCAAAGCATACTGCAAAAAAGTTTTTTAAGGGAAAGAAGTGGAATGTTATGCAATGGCCAAGTCAAACACCTGACCTAAATTCGATTGAGGATATATTTCACTTGTTGAAGACAAAAAACTGAAGGGAAAATGCCCCAAGAACAAGCAGGAACTGAAGACAGTTGCAGTAGAGGCCTGGTAGAGCATCACCAAGGATGAAACCCAGCGTCTGGTGATGTCTATTCGTTCCAGACTTCAGGCTGTAATTGACTGCAAAGGATTTGCAACCAAGTATTAAAAAGTGAAAGTTTGATTTATGATTATCATTCTGTCCCCTTACTTTTGGACCCTTAACAAGTGGGAGGCACATATGCAAACTACACCGTTCACCTGATTTGGATGTAAATACCCTCAAATTAAAGCTGACAGTCTGCAGTTAAAGCACATCTACTTTGCTTCATTTCCAATCCATTGTGGAGGGGTATAGTGCCAAAAATCTTACAATTGTGTTGATGTCCCAATATTTATGGACCTGACTGTATATACAGTTTGCTTCCAGAGAGGCTGACACACTGTTGCATTCTATTAAACGGGGTGAGCTACAGATGACACATAACATAACTATACAGGAGAAAATGGCAATTAAATCATTAATGGAGGATAAATCCCTAGTCTTGAAGGGGGTTCTATAGTGATTATGAACAGAAGTAGTTATGTTAACAAAATAATGCACCAATTATCTGACACCAATACTTATGAGATATTACAAAAAGATCCAATCTTCTCTATTAAAGAGAAGATCATCACTTTGGTGGATTATTACAGAGGCATGGGGATTATAGATGAACGTTTGAGAAATGTTCTTATCAACTAATCACAGGTCACTCCGGTTCTGTATGTACTACCTAAAAGTACATAAAATACTATTAAGCACATTTGGAACAGTGAGGAGGGGTACTTTCCCCTGCCTCCACTGTTTCCAATGTTCCAATATTATTAAGGGTACAGAATTTTACCATCCAAGTACGGGACAAGCCTTTAAAGTAAAGGGCTTCTTTATCATTTTACATGATAAAGTGCCGTGTGGTTTAGTATACCTAGGCGAAACGATACAGGCAGTTAAGGATAGGATAGGGAAACATAAGTCCACTATAAGAATAAATAAATTGCTGCTACCATTACCACACCATTTTGATAAATGTGGACCCACAGTGTCACAATTAAAATTTGAGGTATTAGAGCAAATTAAGAGACCAAGGAGAGGTGGGGACATCAAAAAGCTCCTTTTATGGAGAGGCCTATTGGATCCATACTTTGGATACCTTGTATCCTAAAGGTTTAAATTGTGATTATGAAATAATGCGCTTTAATAGTGTATCAATTTCTGATTCTAATCATTGATTTATACTGTTTTATAGACAACATCTTTTCACTGATCCTGCGGATGAATAATACGGTATCTCTTTGATTTATTTGTTTGTGTATATGTTTTGTGATTGCATATAGTGAAACTAAACTGCTGATTGGTGCTGACCCGTTTACTGCCGTAACCGGGCATCTGACGTCACCTGAGCATCACTTGTACTTTGTTATATAAGAATGACATTAATCACTGGTCTGTAACCTTGTTGACATAGGTTATTACGCTGAAACGCGTCATAAAATACAATATCATGACAAAGAAATAAAGAACATCTTGAATAGCAACTGACGGCTGCCGGGATTTCTTTTGAATTGTGCCACTCTGTGGCCTCCTCCTGATGCTGCTGTTGCCTACACCTCAAAACTTGGTCATTCTGCCACTCTGTGGCCTACTCATGCTTCTGCAACCTCCAGACTCGGTCATTGTGCCACTCTGTGGCCTACTCATGCTGCTGCCAACTCCAGACTCTGTTATTGTGTTATTCTGTGGCTTCCTTATGCTGCTGCCACCTTCAGACTCTGTCATTGTGCCTCTCTGTGGCCTCCTCCTGATGCTGCTGCCAACACTTCCAGACTCATTTTGCCACTCTGTGTTGTTTTCCTAATGCTGCTGATGCTGCCACCTCCAGACTTGGTCATTGTGCCACTCTGTGGCTTTCGCATGCTGCTGCCACCACCAGACTCGGTCATTGTGCCACTCTGTGGCCTACTCATGCTGCTTCCACCTCCACATTATGATTGTGCCCTTCTGTGGCTTCTTTATGCTGCTGCCACCTTCAGACTCTGTCATTGTGCAACTCTGCGGCCTCCTCCTGATGCTGCTGCTGCCGACACCTGCAGACTCTGTCATTGTGCCACTATGTGGCCTACTTATGCTGCTGCCACATCCAGACTCGGTTATTGTGCCACTCTGTGGCCTACTCATGCTTCTGCCACCTCCAGACTCGATCATTGTGCCACTTCCAGACTCTGTCAATATCCCACTCTGTGGCTTCCACCTGATGCTGCTGCCGCCACCTCCAGACTTGGTCATTGTGCCACTCTGTGGCCTTCTCCTGATGCTGCTGTTGCCGCCACCTCCAGATTCTGTCATTGTGCCACTCTGTGGCCTTCTCCTGATGCTGCCACCTCCACACTCGGTCATTGTGCCATCCTGTGGCTTTCTCATGCTGCTGCCAACTCCAGACTCTGTCATTTTGCCACTCTGTTGCTTCCTCCTGATGCTGCTGCTGCCGACACCTCCAGACTCGGTTATTATGGCACTCTGTGACCTACTCATGCTGCTACCACCTCCAGATTCTGTCATTGTGCCACTCGGTGGCTTCCTCATGCTGCTGTCACCCCCAGACTCGGTCATTGTGCCACTCTGTGGCTTCCTCCTATTGCTGCTACTGCCACCTCCAGACTCTGTCATTGTGCCATTCTGTGGCCTTCTCCTGATACTGCCACCTCCACACTCGGTCATTGTGCCATCCTGTGGCTTCCTCATGCTCTTGCCACCTCCAGACTCTTTCATTGTGCCACTCTGTGGCCTCCTCCTGATGCTGCCGACACCTCCAGACTCAGTTATTGTGGCACTCGGTGGCTTCCTCTTGCTGCTGTCACCCCCATACTCGGTCATTTTGCCACTCTGTGACCTTCTCCTGATGCTGCTGTTGCCGCCACCTCCACTTTCTGTCATCGTGCCACTCTGTGGCCTACTCATGCTGCTGCCACCTCCAGACTCGGTCATGATGACACTCTGTGGCCTTTTCCTGATACTGCCACCTCCACACTCGGTCATTGTGCCATCCTGTGGCTTCCTCATGCTGCTGCCAACTCCAGACTCTGTCATTGTGCCACTCTGTTGCTTCCTCCTGATGCTGCTGCTGCATCCTCCAGACTCTGTCATTGTGCCACTCTGTGGCCTCCTCCTGATGCTGCTGCTCCTGCCACCTACAAACTCGGTTTTTGTGGCACTCTGTGGCTTTCTCATGCTGCTGCCACCTCCAGATTCTATCATTGTGTCATCCTGTGGCTTCCTCATGCTCCTGCCACCTCCAGACTCTGTCATTGTGCCACTCTGTGGCCTCCTCCTGATGCTGCTGCCACCTCCAGACTCGGTCATGATGACAATCTGTGGCCTTTTCCTGATACTGCCACCTCCACACTCGGTCATTGTGCCATCCTGTGGCTTCCTCATGCTGCTGCCAACTCCAGACTCTGTCATTGTGCCACTCTGTTGCTTCCTCCTGATGCTGCTGCTGCATCCTCCAGACTCTGTCATTGTGCCACTCTGTGGCCTCCTCCTGATGCTGCTGCTGCCGACACCTCCAGACTCGGTTTTTGTGGCACTATGTGGCCTACTCATGCTGCTGCCACCTCCAGATTCTGTCATTGTGCCACTCTGTGGCTTCCCCATGCTGCTGTCACCCCCAGACTCGGTCATTGTGCCACTCTATGGCTTCCTTCTATTGCTGCTCCTGCCACCTCCAGACTCTGTCATTGTGCCACTCTGTAGCCTCCTCCTGATGCTGCTGCTCCTGCCACCTACAAACTCTGTTGTTATGCCACTCTGTGGCTTTCTCATACTACTGCCACCTCCAGACTCTGTCATTGTGCTACTCTGTGGCTTCCTCATACTGCTGCCAACTCCAAACTCGGTCTTTGTGACACTCGGTGGCCTCGTCATACTGCTTCCACCGCCAGACCCTGTCATTGGTCCACTCTGTCATCTCTTCATGCTGCTTCCACCTCACCACTATGTCATAGGTCCACTCTGTGAACTGTGAACTCGTGCTGTTCCCACCCTCCCCACTTCATAGTCCATTTTTGCTTTCGGCCTGGCTGACATCATCATTTATTTGACCTTTCTTCTGCTCTGTCAGAAGGACGGAAAAATGAGACACACAACGGATCCAGTCTGTGTAGCAGCTTTAAGGCCTGTCTGGTCCCATCAGAATTGGCTTATGATTTGGTAGCCAAAAGCAGAAGTGGGTACAAAACACAGAAGACATAAAAATATTCCATTCACATGTCATCTCTGTTTTAGATCCACTCTTCTTTTTTTGGCATTAGCAATACTGATGGATTATTGAGCAAATGCTGACCGAGTGAAGGTGTATGCCCCACAGACAGGATCCGTTTTTTGTGGGTTATGGTTCTGATGGATCAGAGAATGGGGAAAATTAATCAGTGACATCAACACAAACTTACTGCTGACACCATCTCCACTCTGTCAGGGGGAATCTACTTGTATAATCGTTTAAAAGAACAGGTTCTGTAGACATCTATGTGGAATCAGCTGATGAGGGTGTAAAAGGAGTGCGCTTCTTCTTGACGCTAACAGCTTCCTGTAAGGCTGAGTTGATACTTATTAGTTATTGATAGGCATTTGGTCAGTTTGGGCCCCTTGACTGCCCAAATAAGTGAAGTATGCAGTGATTCTAATAGCGACCCCTGTCATCTGCATGTCATACTGACTCACAGCATTATTTCATTACCACAGCAGACTCCCTATGCGTGTTACTGCAAGGCACAGTTCTACACCCCTATAAAGGCTCTCTGCAGCCTGGAAATAGCAGTTTTTTAACGTAATTCGCCGCAAATAAATTTGGATCAAACCACATTTTTCCCAAAAATTCTGCGTGAAATAGCCGAATCAGATTTTTGAAAAATTCGCTCATCTCTAGTAATGGCCTTGTAGCCAAAACTCTTGAAAAAAGCTTCACATCCGTATTTAATAGTAAAAATCTGCCTATATGACTCCATATCCAAGGGATCCTTGTCTTTTTTTAAATATAAATACTATCACTGCTTCTAACATTGATTCCGGAAGGATACCATCCTCCAATGTTTCAGTAAACACCCTCAATAAACAAGGGAGGATAACCTCCCTATATTTAGATATAATTTAGATATAATTCATATGGGAATGCATCTGAAGTTTCCCGAACAGGCTTTTATTGTTGTCTTTAACTCATGTAGGGAAAGTTCAAGATCAAGAGATTCTCTCTGCGTGTCCGTATCCGTAAGGGCTGGTAGAGAGATGGAATCCAAGTAGGCATCAATCATTACATCTGGGATATTCTCATCTGATTTGTATAACTCTGCAAAATGCCTAAAAAGGTTTACTTTTATATACTCTTCTTCAATTATTCCCTAATAAATAATATCTCTTTTTTTATCCTGATTCGAGATTACCCATGCCAATAATTTCCCAGGGAGACCTGATTCAGCAAAAATATTTTTGTCTCTTAAAAGAGAGCCTCTGCTGAGCCTTATCCAAAAGGAAGTTAGAGTTTACCTGGCTTGCATTCTCCATAATTTCCCTGTTTTATTTCCTGCTTCTTTTTAATCCCTCTCTTTTATACCATACCCCTTTCTTAAATTAGAAATATTACTGAGAAATACCCCCACACTGACTGAATTTTCACTGAATTATAATTACTATCCCAGAATGGGAAAATCTCCTGGTCGATCATTTTATGATTATCAAATAAGGAAATCCAGTGGGGGTTTAATCTGAAGGGTGGTCTTACCCCTTGTTTATTATCAACCATAGATACCTCAAGATAGAGCAGTACAGTCGTGGCCAAAAGTTTTGAGAATTACATAAATATTGGAAATTGGAAAAGTTGCTGCTTAAGTTTTTAAAATAGCAAATTGCATATACTCCAGAATGTTATGAAAAGTGATCAGATGAATTGCATAGTCCTTCTTTGCCATGAAAATTAACTTAATCCCAAAAAAACCTTTCAACTGCATTTCATTGCTGTCATTAAAGGACCTGCTGAGATCATTTCAGTAATCGTCTTGTTAACTCAGGTGAGAATGTTGACGAGCACAAGGCTGGAGATCATTATGTCAGGCTGATTGGGTTAAAATGGCAGACTTGACGGAGGGTGATGCTTGAAATCATTATTCTTCCATTGTTAACCATGGTGACCTGCAAAGAAACACGTGCAGCCATCATTGCATTGCATACAAATGGCTTCACAGGCAAGGATATTGTGGCTACTAAGATTGCACCTCAATCAACAATTTATAGGATCATCAAGAACTTCAAGGAAAGAGGTTCAATTCTTGTTAAGAAGGCTTCAGGGCATCCAAGAAAGTCCAGCAAGTGCCAGGATCATCTCCTAAAGAGGATTCAGCTGCGGGATCGGAGTGCCACCAGTGCAGAGCTTGCTCAGAAATGGCAGCAGGCAGGTGTGAGCGCATCTGCACGCACAGTGAGGCGAAGACTTTTGGAAGATGGCCTGGTGTAAAGAAGGGCAGCAAAGAAGCCACTTCTCTCCAAAAAAAACCCCATCAGGGACAGATTGATCTTCTGAAGAAAATATGGTGAATGGACTGCTGAGGACTGGGGAAAAGTCATATTCTCCGATGAAGCCTCTTTCCGATTGTTTGGGGCATCAGGAAAAAGACTTGTCCGGAGAAGAAAAGGTGAGCGCTACTATCAGTCCTGTGTCATGCCAACAGTAAAGCATCCTGAGACCATTTATGTGCGGGGTTGCTTCTCATCCAAGGGAGTGGGCTCACTCACAATTTTGCCCCAAAACACAGCCATGAATAAAGAATGGTACCAAAACACCCTCCAACAGCAACTTCTTCCAACAATCCAACAACAGTTTGGTGAAGAACAATGTATTTTCCAGCACGATAGAGCACCGTGCCATAAGGCAAAAGTGATAACTAAGTGGCTCAGGCACCAAAATGTTGACATTTTGGGTCTATGGCCTGGAAACTCCCCAGATCTTAATCCCATTGAGAACTTGTGGTCAATCCTCAAGAGGCGGGTGGACAAACAAGAACCCACTAATTCTGACAAACTCCAAGAAGTGACTATGAAAGAATGGGTTGCTATCAGTCAGGAATTGGCCCAGAAGTTGATTGACAGCATGCCCAGTCGAATTGCAGAGGTCCTGAAAAAGAAGGGCCAACACTGCAAATACTGACTCTTTGCATAAATGTCATGTAATTGTCAATAAAAGCCTTTGAAACGTATGAAGTGCGTGTAATTATATTTCACTACATCACAGAAACAACTAAAACAAAGATCTAAAAGCAGTTTAGCAGCAAACTTTGTGAAAACTAATATTTGTGTCATTTTCAAAACTTTTGGCCACGACTGTACATGGTCCGATAAAGCCCTGGGCTCATATTTTATGCGCTTTATACATCTAAAATAGTTTTTATTTATCAGGGTTTATCCTAGACATGGAGTTTCCAGATTTAATTACACAGGAATACACTCTTTTTCCCCTTCCTACAAGACCCCATACATCAACAAAGCCTGAGTCTTGACAGAATCATGCCAAAGGGGACACTTGTACAGGAATCTGGATGTCAGCCCCCGTTGAAATCCTATCAATTCCTGGATTTAGAACACAGTTAAAATCGCCATTAACAAGTGTGGGACAGTCGGGCCAACGATCAATGAAAGTTAGCAGGGAATTAAGTATTTAAATAGAAAAGGGTGGGGAATATAAATAAAAGCCAAGATGCATGGTCTTTCAGTAAGCTTTCCATAAAGAAACACATATCTACCCTGCTTATCGACAGAGGATGCCCGGCAGACAAAATCAATCCATTTATGAACTAAAACCGACACTCCTCTAGAATAACTGGAAAAGGTGGAATGATACGTCTTCACGGCCCATCCTCTGTCGAGCCGCGTGACCATCTCCCCAGTGAGGTGAGTCTACAGTAGGCACACAATTGCTGGCAGATGTCTGTGCACCAAATCAAAAACCGCTTGTCTTTTAAGCCTATCCCCCAGGCCCGAAACATTCCAAGTTAGGATTTTAGTCGACATCAACTCAACCAATAAAGTCCCAAAAATAAAAAAATAATAAAACTTCCTCTTCCCCTCCCCTTCCTCCTAAGAGATGCATCGCAATCCCCCCATAAATCCCCCCCAATTCTCTTCATCCACCACATTACTGCACCAGATCTCTTAACTAAGACCACTCCTCCCCCTCTCCTCCAACCCCACCACTACCAAAGGAAAAAAAAAACACATATAAAACAGCAATGCTTAAATATTATTCCGATCCAACCAGTCTGTCACGATATCAGGGGTATCAAAAAAGAGAATTTCCCCCTTAATTTAGCTGGATAAACAAATGAGTATTTAATGTCCCTTTCTTGCAAGCATTTTTTTACCGCAGTAAAACTGTGTCTCTTTTCTTGAATCTCTTTAGAAAAATCAGGAAAGAAGGACACTTTACTCCAGTTGTAGAGAATAGGACAAGTATCTTCACTAATATTATCAGTGGAGGCCTTCCAGGGATTGGTTTACCCCCTGGCACTCTTTCTACCAAAAATAATGGCAAAAATGGTTCTTTCCAAATTTCTCGAGAATTAGGGTCTGTATCATTTCAGCCATGCTTTGAACTTCTGTGCCCTTCAGTAGCCTAATAATTCTTACATTTCATCGCCTCGACCTGTCCTCCAGGTCCACCGTCTTTTTATTTAAAGATGTTAACATCCATCCTTATGCAGGAAATTTGGGTTTTAAAAATGTTTGCTTCACTCTCCAAAAACCCCATAGATTTTTTTTGGTCCTATATCTTTGAAATATCATCTCTTATCAGGATCACATCAGTCTGGATAACACCAAGCTGTGTTGAAATATCTTGTATTAAATCTCCAATTTTTTTTTTACACGCCTCTAGAATTTATTTTAGTGGGAGGATTCGGCATTGGACAAATCAGTAGTGTCTTCTCTCCCCACCCCCTCCTCCTGGGAATAATCGTCCACCGCTTCTTCCACTCTAAATCCAGCATTTTTTTGCTGTTTCTGAAGGCTTCTTGCCTGTTTTTGAATAAACCAGTGATCACCTATTTTGCTTGGGACCCATTATTTTTCTTCTCTTTCTCTCTGGATTCCCTTTTTTTTCTTCTTCTTTTTTCTCCCCCTTAAAAAATCGAAACCACTCTGAACCAGCTTTCTTATAATAACAAGAGGCGAAAAAAGCAACAGCAATTCATCCAGGATACAGCCAGCACAAGTCCAATGTTAGAATGAGGGAAGCAGCAATTGAAGCAGACCTTGGAGGCAACAAACCGAACACAAGGGGGTCAGACATGTGTACGCAGGAACGGGAGGGAGGGTGGATCAGACATACAAACTGGGAAAAACACAAGGCAGCAGGTCTTCAAACCTTAATCCGGGAACCAGCGGAGAACCAAGAGAGCGGAGGAATTGAGAAGAACAGCCAGAAGTAAGAGACAATAACCATCCATGGGACACCATGCAGGAGCAGGTAGTCACAACACGGCCAATAAGAGCGTTCAAGAAGACCAAAAGCGTGGAGGGCTCATAAGCGGGTAGCAGCTGGTGAATCCCTCGGGTCGATCGGAGCAGAGCATATGTTACACGGCGTGGTGAGTTGGAATGAGAGGACTACGTCATCACGTCACCCCCCGGATGGTATTACACGGGGATGCAAGTAGTTACTACAACAGACATGTCCGGAGAGATAATAGGTTCCCTTTAACTAACCTTTTATGCATTACTGTACTTCACCAACAGCTTTATTATGGTCTCGTTAAGAACTCACATAAAAATTGATCAGATAGGTTTGACAATATGTGATAAATCAATGCTTCTATTATTCATAACTTCATACCTGTGTTTTAATTAAAAATCAATGCAGCATCAAACATTTAATTACAATGTGGGTGAAAATGTATTACTGTCTATTAGTTTTAATAGTATCCATAGGACATTATGTGGGTCATTTATTATCGCTCTCCACTAGTTTTTTGGCTGAGAAAAGTCACAAGTGTTGTTCCAAGTGCTGGCTTGCAACACAGTTTGAGACTTAAGGTTTTTCCAGCACCCTTTTAACCTTTTCAAAAAGTGGGCAGGGTGTGGATATAAGGAGGTGGCCCGAAAGTAGGACCTCCATGGCCTGATCCATTTAACAACTTATGTGCCAGAAAACTGCCACACATTACACTAGAAATTTATGCTAGAGCAAATTTTGGTTCTGCTCATGGACAGCAGAAGATGCAACACATTTTGGTCAGATCTTCCACCAGCAAACTTTTACTAACACTGGCGTGTGAAATGCCGGTGTTAAATGACCCTCTTGTTTTTTTCTTCTTGACCCCTCTGACATGGTAAAAAGTTTAACTATATAACTCAAAAATTCTACAATTGAGTATATGTACGGTTTTGTCGATGTTTTGTTTTCTAGAAAGTACTGTATATTGTATATTTTGAACATCAATCATGGACAGGCATTTAATATATACATATACACCTATGTACCTAGTAATCATGTAAATTGTTTAAGCATTGCCAGCTGTTTTCCTGTAGAGCCTAGAGGATGCACAGCTGCATTCAATAATTGGGGTCAAGGGAATAGCCCGTGCATGGGATGTTTGTTATAAACCACTATGCTTAATTAGTTTTCAGCATGGAAAACTTTCAGGAATACACAAAAGGATTAATGTGAATGAGCTTGAAGTCCATAGAGAAAGGAACACAAGATTTATGGTTATATTGTTGATGGAGTAATCTGGATTTCACTTGAAGCTACCCTCCAGTTCAAGAGAAAAAAAACATCACATTAACTGTGCACTTGGGGAATACAATATCTCCTTTTGGTGAGCACCTTAACTTTGAGCAAATAGAACACTTACATGGTTTTCTCCTTTTCATAATTTCATCTGCAGGTCTCCAGAATCCTGGGCCCCTTTACTCCTGTCAACCAAGACAGCCACACAGCTTCTCAGACTACCTGATGTACACTGTACATTTGGTAGCTCAAGACTCTTCCTGCTGCCTTCGGATTGGCCAGCACTGCACAGGTGAGCAGCTTAGCTGGGCAAGTAGGAAATTTCTTGAGCTACCAAAGCATAGTGTACATCAGTTAGCCTGAGTAGTAGTGCAGCCATCTTGGAGAGGAGCCTGAGAATCAGCAGATCTGCATCTGAAAGATGAAAAGGAGGTCACCATATAAGTGGTCTGTTTGTTCCCCAGTTAATCTGATTTGTTTTTCTTGAACTGAAGGGTCTATACTCTTTTTTGTTGGCAGAAAATGAGGCAATGTATGTTGCTATGAGCAGCAAAAGTCTTTGCCATTTTCCCACTGCTTGCTACCACCCTACCCTACTCACCTCTACTTGGTTTTAGTACCAGGTAGCTTGTTTTAGCAGTGTAGTGATGATTTTCTTTGACCAATCACTAGTCAGCAATGTGGTCACATGCCTTAGGGTACTTTCACACTAGCGTTTTTCTTTTCTGGCATTGAGTTCTGTCAAAAGGGTTCAATGCCGGAAAAGAACTGATCAGGTATAACCCCATGCATTCTGAATGGAGAGCAATACATTTAGGATGCATCCGGATATCTTCCGTTCAGTCATTTTAACTGATCAGTCAAAAGATTAAACCGCAGCATGCTAAGCCTTGTAACGTCCCCAAAAAATAAAATGTCATTCTCAAAATGATAGAGATATGGGGAATGTAAAGCAATAATTATTTTTTTTGAGATTTTACTATGTATTATAGAAGTTGAGAAATTGGAAATTTGCTAATTTTTCCCAATTTTCTGTAAATTTTGCATTTTTTTTATAAATAAACAGAATAATTTTTTTAAACTCTATTTTACCAGTGTCATGAAGTACAATATGTTTTGAAAAAAAAAAACACCCGCACCCAATTTCAAGCAGTCAAGGCTCCACCACCTCAGCCAAAGGGAGATGTCTGTCGTTCCTATCGTCTGCTGTTCCTGATGCTCCTGCTCTTCCTACTCCTTGTCAGTCATTCCGTTAGTAATCAATCACCGAAGTGATTGCCAAGAGACAACAGTATGGGTGCATGCATCCAACGGCGCAGAAGCTGAACGTGCTCCTATCCAAGTTGCTGGTGCTGCAGTACCTCACTTTCCAAGTGGTGGACTCTGCACTTTTCAGAGAACCAATGGCTTGTGCCGAGCCAAGGTGGAGAGTCCCAAGCCATCATTTCTTTGCAAAAAATGCATTACCAGCCTGGCACAAATATGTAGAACTGAAGGTGGGCCAGTCCTTGAGCCTGTCCATGTCCATGTTGGCCAGGTCACGCTGCTTCTGCCTCCACGTTCTCACGCCGTTGGTCCTGCGACAATGTCCGCCTCTGCCTCCTCATCCTCCACCATGTCCTAAGCCTCCACTGCAGGGATAAGTCACAGTGCCCCTCCAGCATACCACATGCGCTGGGCACGGCGGTGTCACGCTTTTCTGCACCTGGTTTGCCTTGGCGAATGGAGTCACACAGGTGAGGAACTGCTCCGTGTGATTAATAAAGAAATCGAATCCCGGATTTCTCCACGACAACTAAAAATTGGAACCATGGTGACCCACAACGGGAAGAACATGGTGTCGGTGCTGCGTCAAGGAAGGCTGAGCCATGCGCTCTGCATGGCACATGTGTTCAGTCTGGTTGTCAAGCGGTTCCTGAAGTCTTCCACCCATCTGCAAGACATCCTAAAAATGGCCAGGAAACATTGCATGCAGTTCAGCCACTCGTACACAGCAAAGCACACCCTCTTTGAGCTTCAGTCGCAGAATAGCATCCCCCAACATAGGCTGATATGCAACGTTTCCACCAGTTGGAAATCCACCCTCCATATGTTGGACCGACTATATGAACAGAGAAAGGCCATCAACGATTTCTTGATGATACAAGCGGATAGGAGTACTCCCCTGTGTATCTTCGATGTCAGCCAGTGGCAGCTCATGTGTGACACCTGCTCTGGCCCTTCGAGGACGCCACGTTATTTGTCAGTCGCCAGGACTACAGGGGGAACAATGTAATTCCACTGCTTCATGTCCTTGAACAACAATGTCTGGTCAGGGCACTGGAGACGTGGCACCTAGATCTCACGGCCACATGAGCCCTGTGGAGGCTGAACTGGAGGAGAAGGACATTAGTGCACAAGCAATGTGTAGCAAAATGGGTGTTTTTTTTCTACTTAAATGACAGGAAAGGAAGAGCAGCCAGAGGAGCTACAGGGCAATGCGATAGACGAGGCAGAGGACCCAGACACACCGTGGCAATATGCAGTAGAGATGGATGCTCACTTTCTTGCGTAGTGACAGCTGAATTGTCACCATTCGGCAGAGGAATGACTTTTGGCTCTCCACCCTCGCTACTGGTCCAAAATGGGGGCCTTTTTTGCACCCACTGAGAGGGAGGACAAACTGAACTGCTACAGAGTCATCCCATGTAGTCAGTTGGCCGCTGACTATCTGCACCAGCGTCCATCCTCTCGCAGGTCTGACCGACGGGGGCCTCCTGCTCTCAATTTTCCACTGCTATGGCTTTTGGGGAGTGGTGGGGTGGCAGGAGCAGTACCAGCTCCTTCAGCAGTAGCCTGAGTCTACAATTGCTGATGAGTAGCTTTCTTCACCCGCATAGTTAAGAAATTACTCACAGCAGCAGCAGGACCTGAACCAGCAGGTGGTGGCATACTTGGACAGCACCCTGCCAACCCACAATGAAGATCCATTGGACTACTGGGCAGCCAAACTGGATTTGTGGCCGCAACTAGCAGAGTTTGCCCTGGAAAAGCTGTCCTGCCCGGCCAGTAGTGTGGCATCAGACCGGGTTTTTAGTGCGGCGGAGGTTATAGTTACCCCAAGGAGAACTCGCCTGTCCTCCCAAAATGTGGAGAGACTGACCTTTGTCAAGATGAATCAGGCGTGGATCAGCCAGGATTTCCACCCACCAATGCTTGATGTATCTGACTAGATCATTCATGCCGCTTCACCCAAACCTTGAAAAAAGAGACCAGTTTCTTCTGGCTACCTGCCTCAGCTAATACTCTGATGCTGCCACCCGCCTGATGCCAGACATCTGATGCCAAGTGCTCCTTCTTTCACCCACCTTTGTCAGCGGGTACTGGTATTGACACCCACTGCCCCACTCTGTCACCGGGTCACTTTGTGGTCTCCTGATGCTGCTGCTGCCATATCCACACTATGTCACCTTACTACTCTGTGGTATCCTGATCCTGCTGCTGCTGCCATCGCTACACTATGTCACCTTGCCACTCTTTGGTATCCTGATGCTGCTGCTGCCATATCCACACTTAGTGATGGATGAACATTGGTTAGGACGGTTCACGAATACGAATGCGAGTTCGCAGTCAAATGTTCTCGTATACTTGATTGGCAGGCGAACCTGAAAAACCTTCATGTCATATTTGCAGCCACTAAATAATTACTAGAAGTGTACAAATAGTCCCACAACATAGACGGCAATGTAATGTTCGCATATGCGCAAGCGCAAAATATGTGCGGCCTACTACAGCAACTGGTTTCCACCAGACCGAAGTTGGATGTGATCAGAAAAGATGGTTAGCAACAATTTTCCCGACTTTGAGGAAGAACTTCTGATCACTGTAAGTAATTTGACAATAAAGCAGTGTATTTGATTACATTTCACATGCATGTTAGAACAATCGCTGTATATGCTGAAAATCCCTAATGATGCGGGTTTTTTTTTCGCGGTACACACAACTTCACATTTTATAAGGTCTCATGAGATATTAGTGATTGCTGCACTAAGTATTGTTGTGAGAACTTGTGACATCACAGCACTATGTCTGTAGCATGTATGTATGGACAGCAGAGAAATGTCTCACTTTTGTGGCTGGAAGTACATTAGGCGGTCACAGGATAAATATGTAACTGTCAGCCAGTACAGGCCCCAAAAATTAGGCAATAGGCATTACCTGACAGCAAAGAACTTTGGATTATGTGGCTGGAAGTACATTAGGCATTTACAGGAAAAATATGTAACTGTAGGCCAGTACAGGACCCAAAAATTAGCCAATAGACATTCACCTGACAGCAAAGAACTTTGGATTCTGTGGCTGCAGGTACATTAGGCGGTCACAGGATAAAAATATAACTGTCGGCCAGTACAGGCCCCAAAAATTAGTCAATAGACATTCACCTGACAGCAAAGAACTTTGGATTCTGTGGCTGGAGGTACATTAGGCGGTCACAGGATAATTAGGCATTCAACGGACATAAAAGGCCTTTTAGTGAGCTAGACAAGTGCACTTATCGGTCAAGATCCCCCTGCTGCACTGAACGTCCTTTCGGACAGGACACTGGACCACGGGCAAGCCAAGAGTTCCATGGCAAATTGTGCCAGCTCTGGCCACAGGTCAAGCCTGCACACCTAGTGGGTCCAGGGATTCATCGCTTCTCAGAGCGTCCACATTGGTCGTTAACCCGATGTAGTTGGACACCTGTCGGTCTAGGCATTCCCTGAGGCTGGATCCGGAGGACGGCTGTTCTGGGGCCAGTACAGGCCCCAGAAAATTAGCCAATAGGCATTCATCTGACAGCAAAGAACTTTGGATTCTGTGGCTAGAGGTATACAGCATTAGGCAATCAACGGACATAAAAGGCCTTTTATGCCGCTGTATTTACCTAAGACAGGGACCATGATTTGTTCTAGGTGGTGGCGGATATTTGTGGGCTGGCATGAGGAAATTCAATTAAACGTGGTTGACTCGTCACATGTGTTGAATTCCTCCGACATCCATGCCTCATTCATTTTTAGAAATGTGAGGTAGTCCAGACTGACGTGAGCTAGACAAGTGCACTTATCGGTCAAGATCCCCCTGCTGCACTGAATGTCCTTTCGGACAGGACACTGGACCACGGGCAAGCCAAGAGTTCCATGGCAAATTGTGCCAGCTCTGGCCACAGGTCAAGCCTGCACACCTAGTGGGTCCAGGGATTCATCGCTTCTCAGAGCGTCCACATTGGTCGTTAACCCGATGCAGTTGGACACCTGTCGGTCTAGGCATTCCCTGAGGCTGGATCCAGAGGACGGCTGTTGATGGGTTGGCTGCAAGAATGATCTCATGTCCGAAGTGACCAACACATCTTCAAACCGCCCTCTTCTTCCATGCGCTGTTGGATTGGTACCCACAACTGTTTCTCAGTGAGTGGAAGTTACTCCGCCCCGCCACCATACTCCTCTGACTCCTCTTCAGACTCCTGTTGTTGACTTGTCTTAGATGGAGTAGCCCCCCTGGGAATTCATCCAGCAATGCGACTCCCTCATCTTCCTGCTCCTTGACAGCTTGATCAATGGCACAACGCAATGCACGCTCCAGAAAGAAGGCGTAAGGTACAATGTCACTGATGGCGCCCTGGCTGTGATTGACCAGTTTGGTGATCTCATCAAATGGCCGCAGAAGTCTGCATGTGTCGCACATGAGCAGCCACTGGCACGTTGAAAAAAAAACAAGCTCCCCAGAACCTGTCCTGCCGCAGAGTTCGTACAGGTAGTCATTAACTGCATGTTTCTGCTGGAATAGCCTATCAAGCATATACAAGGTGGAGTTCCATTGCGTCGGACAGTCACAAATCAGACGTCTGATAGGCAGGTGGTGCCACCGCTCAATTTCAGCAAGGTGAGCCATGACCGTTTAAGATCTAAAATGGCCAGAGATTTTCCTTGCATGCCGCAAGACGTCCTGGACCCCGGGGTTTTTGGCAACAAATCGCTGCATGACTAAGTTCATGACTTGTGCCATGCACTGCACGTGTGTTATTTTGCCGACATGTTTCACCAGCTATTGTAGCTTCATCAGGGGTTGGGCAGCATTGCAAATTGCCAATGCTGCCCAAACCCCTGATGAAGCCACATTAGCTGGTGAAACATGTCGGGGGCAGTCTTAGGTTTTAGCTTGCTGACCTCTCATGTTTATGTGCTTTCAAGTGTTTGATTAATACACAGATATGTGCTATGCTATAAGGAATCAGTGTGTGCCAGTGCGCACTTCAATTAGAGTGGTGGTGTGGGGAAGTGCACTCCAGCCACCGTCTAAAAACCAAGTAATTCAATAAAATAGTGATCTGGCACTAATAATGAGCATCAGCTAGTTTTAACCCACAGTGTTTAGAGCTCACTTATAATAGTTAATAGATGTGCTGACTTCATTGTAAGCAAATCATTAAAACTTACATTTTATTATCTGGGACAAGAAAGGAAATTAGACTGTAGCTATGTGATTTTGCCCGGTTTCAACGCGCTTAGTACATTGGCACCATTGTCGCACACCACTTTACCAACTGTCAAATTGAGCAGGGTTAGCCACTGATCGGCCTGTGACCGCAAAGCTGAAAGGAGTGCAGGAACGGTGTGGCTCTTGGCTCCGAGGCACAACAGCAGCAGCACAGCATGGCAAGTGGCAACGTCTCACCTGGCACATCAAATAGGTTCTGGGGAGCTTGGGGGGCACAGCAGAAGAGACAGTAGCAGCGGAAAAGAAGAAGTCAGCCAAGGAGGAGAGGGAGGATGGAGTAGGAGGAGGAGAAGAAGAGTCAGGCCTGCATGCAATCCGTTGCGGTAACACCAAATCCACATGTGTGCCATGGGTTACATGCTTGACGGCCGTCAGAAGGTTCACCCAGTGGGCAGTAAAAGTTATGTACCTTTTGTTTGCTAGACCACGTGTCTATTTCCTTCCGGAGATCTTCCATTGTGGTGTTCCAATGGCCAGCAATTTTCTAAAGGCCTCTGAGTCCACCAGTTTATATGGCAGTGATTGGCGGGCTAGCAGTTCTGACAAGCCAGCAGTCTGCTGTTAGGCAAGTGGGTAATCTGGCGTCATCATCTTTTTTTCACTCGAACATTTGGAGCAAGGAAGCTGTCATGTCCTACTCAGGTTATGTGCGGAAGTCTGCCAGGTTAGCAGCACGTGTGTAGTTTTTTGTTTTTGTTTTGGAGTTGAGCTGTATCCACCTCCCTTCAGGTGTACTGGGTGGGGTCGTTTGCATGAGTTTAAATTACGCCCCTTCCCAGTGTCCTGTGCGGGTTATAGCTTCTATCTTGCTCAGTGGAAGGAAGGAAGGATGGATTTGCTGTATCTGCTCTGTGACAAGATAAGTTGGTTTTGTTTTCTTGTGTGTGTTCTGTCTAGGCTGCTAGAGAGACGCCTGCCTCCTCCAGGTCTGAGGAAGCAAGCTGTCTCTTTCTCCCTGTCACCATACTAGGGATTTTAGGGAATCTTCAGACTTAGGCACGGGGGCACGTTTATTCCCACCTCTAGGGTCTGAAAGTGGGCACATAAGTCTAGGGAGAGCTGGTAGAGATTTGTTAGGAGGTGACCTTTATCCCCAGCTTCTGGCCTAGACACTTGTTTGTGGATTTCTGTTGTATTTTGTATCCTGTCCAGTGCGACAGAAGCCTGCCTTTTGCCAGATGATCGACACAACGGCACAGTGGAAGGTGGAGGACAACTGGGAGGAGAGAGGAGAAGAGGCAGGACAGGGAGCGCCGGGAGTTTGGCTTTGTGGGTTCTGATGGTGTTGCCCCCAATGGGCCCGGTGATGGGAGGTCATGTGCCTTCTTAAGGCTGTCGTCCCTAGGTGAGGATTTGGCTTACCGCGGCTTATGCATTGCCAGCACAGACTGCAGATGTCAGCGCTATTGTCAGCAGCGGACATGTTGAAAAAAGCCCACACTGCGGAGCAATGTGCCGGCGTCCTGGGAGCGCCAGATGTGACCGTGCATGGTGGATGGCTCGTTCCAGATACATTAGCAGTCTGCTTTTTGCCTCCTGTGCACTGTAAGTTCTGCCTGCTTCTCCTTCTCCTCCCTATCTGCTGCTCCATCTCTCACTCTGAACTCCTCTCCTCTTCCTCTCTTGTGGGCACCCACGTGACGTCCATCGACACGTCATCATCGGATTCGTCACCTTCACCACCACTGACATTAGAGATCTCGGGGTAGGCAGCAACAGCGGGGACCACCCTCCTTGGGCTGATCTGGGTACTGTCGTCAGACTGCTGGTTGGTGACCGTTGATACCTCCTCTTCATAATCCGATGCAAATAATATCTGCGCATCTGTAAGTGTCTTGTAATGGATGAGCAAATAATTCCTCTGACTCGAGCGAAGGGGATATGGTGGTGGTGATGGTGTCTTTGGGGGTGCACACAGCAGAGAGTGAAGAGGGTACAGATAGAGAGGATGAAGAGGGTGCAGAAGCGGAAGGCTGAGTGAGCCACTCAACAAAATTTGGTGCATCCTTTGACGTAATCGCACACACCTTCTTTAACTTTCTACTTAGGCTGCAGCCTGGTGCTCCTGCCTAACCCCTACCACCCCTGTGGAATGGCCTGCCTCTTCCTCTGCCTGTCATTTTCAAAATGACCCTTTGACAAAAGTCCCTATAGAAGAGCAGTATTTGTTGAAGAAGGTATATCACACCCCTGCCTAAATCAGTTTTTTTGGGGGGGCAACTGGTAAATCACACCAGTAGAAATGATTTCTTCAAATAGTGTTTTTCATTCTGTATAGATGTGGTAACGCAGCAAAACTGCAAACAAATGCTGCACTACCCAAATGCAGTATATAGAAAGTATGTTATTGGTATATAACGCCCCTGCTTCAGTCAGTTTTTTGGGGGTGCAACTTGTAAATCACACCAGTAGAAATTATTTGTTCCAATAGCGTTTGGCACTCTGTGTGGCTGCAGTATCGCAGCAGAACCGCACACAACTGCTGCACAATACAATTGCACTATAATATACTTTCTATGTTAGAAAGTATATTCTAAGTATATTACACCCCTCAGTATGTCACACCTATCGATAGCACACCTATACCAGTCCTTAAAATAACTTTTGTGGCCCTATTAGCTAGTGATTTGTGTCCCTAACAGTCTGTCCCTGCTCCACACAGCAACCTCTCCCTAAACTGGCAAAAGACTGAATCTAAAATGGCGGCCAGATCAGGTTTATTTATAAGGTAGGGGGTATGTCCATGTGCAATAAGCAGGACCGTGGTACGGTTACGCGGACGCCAAATTATGCAGTGGGTCCGGATATGGGTATAGAAGTCTATAGTTTTGTTTGTGACGCCAATTGCAGCGTGCGCAGGGTACTAACACAGGGCCCTTTAAGATGTTGTAACTCACGTACCAGGCTAGGAATGCCAGAGTGGTGTAATGTCTCTGTATAGTAGTAGATATAATGTCATTGGTGTCTCCTACCTTGGTACGGCTTGACTCCTGGATCCTGGCTCACTTGCAATAAAATGAATGTGTTGCTAGTAGGAGTAATTGAGGGATTTAGTAGCAATAAAGCAATAATTGAGATCCAGACTTGGAATATAGTTCAAACTGGTCTTTAATCCATGCAAGATACGGCATTTGTCTGAAGTCCCAGCAGGTATTGGCAATGTGTGGCAAGAATCTATATCTTCTGTTTCTATCATGTGCCTGGAGCTCTCTACAGGATAATTGGTCTGCTTGTGGCTCTGTAATGTGACAGGAATTAATATCTTCTGCGCTTACTATCTTCTGCTGTATGGGGACTGACTAGCTGAGGAGGAATTTGGCTTCTCCTGGTCTCTGGACGTTACTCGCAGTTGTGCTCACAGGGTATGGTTCTTCCTGGAGTTCTGGAGGTGGCTGCTTGCTTTCCACCAGCTGAGGCTGAAGGCTCAGACTGGGAATGATAATCTTTTGTCTCAGCCGAGACAAGATACTGGCTTGGATCCCTAGAACTGGGAGCTCCTACAAGCACAGCCTTCCTCTAGCTGGGGTGGCTGGCACACTAACTCTAACTTCCTTTCCCACCCATGAGGAAGGATGTGGGAACATTCCACACCTCCTCACAGAGGTGGGAGCTAAACTCGAATTAACTATTTCAGCTTAGCAATACTAAACTGTAGCTAAGTCTCTGCTAACACATTGCTGCCACCTGCTGATGTACATAGAAAATACAGCAATATTCATGAAACAGGGCTTATAATGCACATTTGTGAGAATATTAGGTAAAATCACATTAGATGACAGTATAAATACACTTAACAAGTTGTAGCGGGGTAAAAGCGTTTTGCAACATAACTATGGGATGTTACATTCCCCCTTACTTCGAGTAAGGGTCCATTCACACGTCCGTTTTTTCTTTCCTGATCTGTTCCGTTTTTTCAGGAACAGATCAGGACCAGATCTGGACCCATTCATTTTCAATGGGTCCTGGAAAAAATCGGACAGCACAATGTGTGCTGTCCGTTTCCGTTGTTCCGTTCCGCATGTCCGTTTAAATATAAAACATGTCCTATTCTTGTCCTGAAAAATCGGATCCTGGTACAATACAAAGTCAATGGATCCGCAAAAAACGGATGACATTCGGATGTCATTCCGTATGTCATCCGTTTTTTGCGGATTCCGTTCCTGGAAACACATAACAAATTTTTTTATTTTTATTTTTTTCAATTTTTTTTCAAAGAAATCCAAACAACTTTATTTGATTATTGAAATGTATACATGTTTCCGTTTTTTGCGGATCCGCAAAAAACGGATGACATACGGATGACATACGGAAACATTTTCAGGAACAACGGATCCGCAAAAAACGGACCGTTTTTCAGGATGAAAAAAAACAGGACGTGTGAATGGACCCTTAAGCCGCGAGTCGGCTTATGCTCAGGAGGGAGAGGAACCAGCTCTGGGGTACCAATACAAGTACAGAGTGCTGCATGTTTTACATATATGACATACACAGACAAACATATAACGGCTATCCCAAGGTTCCTGCCCGCATGAGTAGGGTGTCCAATACACAGTTTCCCTCTCTCAGTATAACCAGTGAAACAAATACTGCACTAAACAAACATTACTGACTGACTTTGAAGTGTTCTAAGCGCTGTAAACACCAAAGAAAGCATGGGGGTGTCTTTACTCCATAATCCCACCATTATGTAATGGAATGCCCGCAAATGAAAGGGTGGTTTTATCCTGTATTCCCTTCCCTGCACCAAAGTCTGAGAAATATGGCTAATAGCATGATCACTATGGTGACTATGGGTAGCTAAATTATGGCTCTAAGGTTTGAGGCTCCATACCTTAGGCAAAGGCTCAGAAGGGGGGGTATTTAGCATCTCCATACTCTTCTCGCAATGTCACAGGAGGAGGGTAGTATAATCCCATGGAACTCCTGGAAATAAAACACCTCAGGATGGGAGCAATCCTGAACATATAACAAACGGGAAGGAGCGGTCTATGACTACTAACCATTCCCGAAGCAGCAGGGTTACCCGTGTAGTTACTGGACCTGCCGGGACTTACCACTTGGTCCTACCTTGGGTACCTAGGATATATAACACTGGGTGCAGGCCATTAGTATTAAGCGTCCGCATGAAGGCAGTCCGTATAAAGAGAGGAGAGAACATGAGCTATAAAATAAGGCATACAATTGCTACATTTTTGGTTAAGTGCAATGTTAAGTACAATCATCACAAATAGTGCAGGAAGATCACATTGCGGCACCTAAAAGAGAATACACACAATGGGTATGTTATGCTTGAACGTTACATAAAATTGTAAACAATTATGCAGAATTATAGTGAAATTATATCACATAGAAATCACAAAGAGCTCAGGTATACGTTTGAGTCTTTTCTTTGGGTGCTAGCTTTTTACGTTGCAGTAAACATTTTTAGAAAGTAGTGCAATTTTATTAATGCAAGGGTAGGCTCAAAAATAACTTGAGTCCTTTGGCTTGAAGTGCTTGACGTAGAATCCTCTGGAAACTTTAAAAGTCAATCGTAATACACAGGAGAAAAAAAAGTTAATTGTAATCCAAAGGAGGTATAAAATGGCAGCTTAAGAACCATAGTTCCACAAGGTTATCAAGTAACCTGAGAAAGGGGTAAAACAATGAACTTATACATGAGGGGTTAAATGCTGATGAGGGGAGTCCTTACAGCTCATGACCATCAGGGTGAGGACAAAATAGGGCAACCTGAAAATAAAAACGTTAAAACACACTGCCAATGGATCCTCACCCGTCAGGAACAGTCCACGACGTGGCTCCCAAATAGTTCCTTATTTTGTTGAAGAGGATGCATTTAGAGAAGGACATCCATGTCCTCCTCGCTGCTGGAGCTACTGAAGTGCATCAGGGGGCACTCTTGCCTCTGGTAGCTCATGGTTGCAGCAGTATTAGTACGCCACTGCCCTCTAGTGGTGGCTTTTGGAGTTGGCTGTGCAGACAGCCTGTTAAATGCAGCTGTGACATGCTGCAAGCCGGGATCCCTAGCCAGTGCAGAGGCGGTTAATGGGTCCTGGAAGGCAACTTACAGGTGCCCGGGGCAGCTTCCAAGGAAGAACATATGGCTGCATTCTAGGATTAAATGTCAGCACAGAGTTATTTATCTGGCCCACCCGCAGTGTTGGTGGTGTGGCCAGGTCAGGGATTAGTGGCTCAGGTTCTGGCTGGGGCTGTTCTCTGAACCTCAACCTGCCGTCTGGGGTTTCTTGTAAAGATCTGACCTTCCCTGCAGAGCTTGGGTCTTCCTGCCAGGTCTCTGGGGTGACTGCAGGGGTTAACAGTTTGGCCAGCAGGGTCACACCGGCAGCAAAGGGGCATTGGACGGAGCGCATAGAGGTGTACTTCCCTTGATCCCTACCACTTGCTTCACCCACTCTTCAATGGTGGATTTGTATTCCCAGGCCGTCTGGGCATAAGCGGTGATCTCCCAAGGGACCTCACCTCGGGGTTAAAACATCCCAGTTTGGTAATAGTAGCAGCACTGATGTCGTGGCCGGGCGGCCGGTTCCTGTGCCTCCTGGTGGTTATCGCGGGGTCCAGGTGCCGTCCGCGGTGCAGGCTGGTCCAAAGCCTGGGCAGCTACGTGCAGTGGCATTCTCCATGGGAGCAGGCTCAGCATCGGCGGCCATCTTGGGGGACGCCTCGCCTTCAATGCTGTCAGCCGTAGTGGCGGAGGGATCCACTGCCTAAGAGGACTGGACTGGAGTCGCGTCTTCTTCCACGGGAACAGTAACAGCGGCCTTCTCTTCTTTGGCGCTGGTAGGAATCAGGGTTGCAGGCTCCGTAGCCGCGGAGGGATCCACCGCCTCCGGGCTTGCGGCAAAGACGGAGGGACCACTTCTCTTCACCAGTTGAGAAAGCTGAATCTCCGGTGGGTGGTCTTCATATACTGGCTCTCCTCCAATAACCATCTGGTTCCATCTTAGTGAAGGGAGCACCATCTTCATTGGCTCCACTGTCGGGGTGCTTTCAGGAAGTGAGGGTGGAGCCCAGAGGGAGGAGACTTCACTCCCTTGGCTCACAATGCAAAGTTCTTGGTGGGCAGGCTTTAGATTTCCCGCCTCTAGGGGGGCATATTCGGCATCTTCGCGCTCTTGAGAGGGCGTTCCTGTGTTTTCCCGCTTCTGGGCATGAAGAAGCCGCGCCATTTTGCGAATATGGCAAATTAACCTTTCGAGTGCTGGAGATCACGTCTTAGCACTTTCTGGCACAGCAATAAGGCAACAAAGTAAATTTTCAGGGTTTTTGCACAATCTGTAAATCTTGCAGTACTGTGAAACATGCAATTTGATCCGGTTCTGTTGGCACACAATTAAATTCGTATCCTGTTGGCACACAGCTCGATCCTGTTGGCACACAGCTCGATCATCTTGGAACACAGCTCGATCCTGTTCCAGTAACACTAAAAATGCAATGAGCAGCACCGTGGTACGGTTACGCAGACACCAAATTATGCAGTGGGTCCAGATATGGGTATAAGAGTCTATAGTTTTGTTTGTGACGCCAATTGCAGCGTGTGCAGGGTACTAACACAGGGCCCTTTAAGATGTTGTAACTCGCGTACCAGGCTAGGAATGCCAGAGTGGTGCAATGGCTCTGTATAGTAGTAGATATAGTGTCAACGGTGTCTCCTACCTTGGTACGGCTGGACTCCTGGATCCTGGCTCACTTGCAATAAAATGAATGTGTTACTAGTAGGAGTAATTGAGGGATTTAGTAGCAATAATTGAGATCAAGACTTGGAATATAGTTCAAACTGGTCTTAACTTGATACAGCTTTAATCCATGCGAGATACGGCAATAGTTTGAAGTCCCAGCAGGTATTGGCAATGTGTGGCAGGATCTATATCTTCTGCTTCTATCATGTGCCTGGAGCTCTCTACAGGATAAGTCGTCTGCATGTGGCTCTGTAATGTGGCAGGAATTAATATCTTCTGCACTTACTATCGTCTGCTGTATGGGGACTGACTAGCTGTGGAGGAATTTGGCTTCTCCTGGTCTCTGGACGTTACTCACAGTTGTGCTCACAGGATATGGTTCTTCCTGGAGTTCTGGAGGTGGCTGCTTGCTTTCCACCAGCTGAGGCTGAACGGCTCAGACTGGGAATGATGATCTTTTGTCTCAGCCGAGACAAGATACTGGCTTGGATCCCTAGAACTGGGAGCTCCTACAAGCACAGCCTTCCCCTAGCCGGGGTGGCTGGCACACTAGCTCTAACTTCCTTCCCCACCCATGAGGCAGGCTGTGGGAACATTCCACACCTCCTCACAGAGGGGGGAGATAAACTGGAATGAACTATTCCAGCTTAGCAATACTAAACTGTAGCTAAGTCTCTGCTAACACATTGCTGCCACCTACTGGTGTACATATAAATTACAGAAATATTTATGTAACAGGGCTTATAATGCACATGTGTGAGAATATTAGGTAAAATCACATTAGATGACAGTATAAATACACTTAACAAGTTGTAGCAGGGTAAGAGCATTTCGTAACATAACTCTGGGATGTTACACATGTGTTGAAGCATCTCAATTGGCTGTCCTGTACCACCTGATGGATGTGTCATGGGTCAAAGTTCTTCACAATGTAAAAGAATATGGTGGGAGTGAATATCGCCATATGTTTGCATGTTCGGCGATTGGCGAACGCACAAAGTTCGCTGTAAAACAACTGCCAGGCGAACCGCAAGGACATCTCTATCCACACAATGTCACCTTGCCACTCTGTGGTGTCTTGATGCTGCTGCTGCTGCTGCCATATCCATACTATATCACCTTGCCACTCTGTGGTATCCTGATCCTGCTGCTGCTGCCATCGCCACACTATGTCACTTTGCCACTTTGTGGTATCCTTATGCTGCTGCCATATCCACACTATGTCACCTTGCCACTCTGTGGTATCCTGATGCTGCTGCTGCCATCTGTACACTATGTCACCTTGCCACTCTGTGGTATCCTCCTGATGCTGCTGCTGCCATCTCCACGCTATGTCACCTTGCCACTCTGTGGTATCCTCTGATGCTGTCGCCACCTCCGGACTGTCATTGTTCCACTCGGTAGCCTTCTTCTGATGGTGCTGCTGCTTCCTCCACCTTCAGACTCTGTCATTGTGCAACTCGGGGGCTTTCTCCTGATGCTGCTGCTGCAGCCACCTCAAGACTTTGTCATTGTGCCACTCGGTGGCCTTTTCCTGAAGCTACTGCTGCTGCTGCCGCCACCTCCAGACTCTGTTATTGTGCCACTTGGTGGCCTTCTCCTGATGCTGCCAACTCCAGTCTCTGTCATTGTGCCACTCTGTGGCCTTCTCCTGATGCTGCTGCTGCCGCCAACTCCAGTCTCTGTCATTGTGCCCCTCGGTGGCCTTCTCCTGATGCTGCTGCCGCCAACTCCAGACTCTGTCATTGTGCCACTCGGAGGCCTCCTCATACTGCTGCTACCTCAAGACTCTGTTATTGTGCCACTCGGTGGCCTCCTCATTCTGCTGCCAAATCCAGACTTGTCATTGTTCCACTCGGTGGCCTCCTCTTACTGCTTAGACCTCCAGACCCTGTCATTGGGCCACTCTGTGGTCTCCTCATGCTGCTTGAACCTCACCACCATGTCATAGGTCCACTCTGTGGACTTATCCTGCTGTTACCACCCTCCCCACTTTATGACTGGTCCACTATTTTGGCTTTTGGCCTGGCTGACATCCTCATTTATTTGACCTTTCTTCTGATCTGTCAGAAGGAAGGAAAAAATGAGACGCACAACAGATCCTGTCTGTGTAGCAGCTTTAAAGGGAACCTGTCAACTTCCAAAAACATCCCAAACCGCCAGCAGTACCTGAGTGAGTGTAGACAGCAGCATGTTTTTGATTATGCCGTTCTTCCTGAAGGCAGCTGCAGCAAATGTACTGAAAATGTTGTTTTATCCCCTGTCCGGCGTGCTTCTCCACACATGCTTGAAGTCAAGGAGGCAGCTGCATCTTTGCTTCAAGTCACGGTAACCACGCCCCCTTTCCTGCCCCTTTGCTGTGACTGACAGCCTACTGTTCGGCAAAGGCAGCCAAACTCTTGTGCATAAGCGCTGTCAGTCACAGCGAAGGGGCAGGGAAGAGGGCGTGGTTACCGTGACTTGACGCAAGGATGCCGCTGCCTCCTTGACTTCAAGCATGTGTGGAGATGTGCGCCGGGCAGGGGATAAAACAACGTTTTCAGTACTTTTCCTGTATCTGCCTTCAGGAAGAAAGGCATCATCAGAAACACGCTGCTAGCTACACTCAGGTACTGCTGGCGGCTTGGGGTGTTTTTTGGAGGTGACAGGTTCCCTTTAAAGCCTGTATGGTTCCATCAGAATTGGCTTATGATTTGGTAGCTAAAAGCAGGAGTGGGTACAAAACACAGAAAACATGAAAATATTTCATTTATGTGTCATCTCTGTTTTGGATCCACTCCTGTTTATTTTTTTGGCATTAGGAATACTGATTATTGAGCAAATGCTATCCGAGTAAAGGCGTATGCTCCACAGACAGGATCCGTTTTTTGGGTTATTGTTCTGAGGGATCAGAGGAAGGGCAAAATAATCAGCGACGTCAACACAAATTTACTTCTGACACCCTCTCCACTCTGTCAGGGGGGTTGTACTTGTAAAAGAGTTTAATAGAAAATATTCTGTAGACATCTATGTGGAATCAGCTGACGAGGGTATAAAAGGAGTGCGCTTCTTCTTGATGTTAACATCGACCTGTAAGGCTGAGTTGATACTTCAGTTATTTGGTCAGTTTTGGCCCCGTGACTGCCCAAATAAGTGAAGTGTGCAGTGATTCTAAGAGCGACCACTGTCATCTGCATGTCATACTGACTCACAGTATTATTTCACTACCACAGCAGACTCCCTATGTGTGTTACTGCAAGGCACAGTGTTCTACACAACTATAAAGGCTCTCTGCAGCCTGGAAATAACCGTTTTTTAATGTAATTCGCCGCAAATACATTTGTATCGAAGCAAATCTTTTAGAAAAAGTTGGCAAACCGTCCGAATCGAATTTTTGAGAAATTTGCTCAACACTATTCGACTCTACTGTGTCGAATTTTTGCGAACTATCGCTCAACACTATTGGGTGAAATTCTACTCAACACTATTGAAAAATCTACCACAACTGAATCGGCTATTGAAACCACTATTAAGAATAAAAAGCAAAAAAAATCTAATAACACAATTTCCCTTTTGTTGATGACAATATTGTATGAATGCAGTTACTGCTTACTAGATTTTGTTTAGCATAGTCTCATACTGATAAAGGAAGCTTCACACTTGTTTTTACATTTGCAAATGTACATGTTTAACATTTTTGAATGAGCTATTGAAACCACTATTGAGAATAAAAAGCGAAAAAAATAATCTAATAGCACATTTCCCCTTTTGTTGATGACAATATTGTATGAATGCAGTTACCGCTTACTAGATTTTATTTAACATAGTCTCATACTGATAAAGGAAGCTTCACACTTGTTTTTACATTTGTAAATGTAAATTTAAAAAAAAAAATTGGAGATGATATAGTGTTGTCTTATATGTTGACCTTCAGGTTGCCTGATCTACATATGTAAATGATAAAACACAATGGTTAAAAGTGTGACAGATACCGTAAGTTGCCAAGGAACAAAACTACTTATAACTAAAGGTAACCATGGATACAAAATGTACACTGCTGTAGACAACGGACATATGAGAAAACCCAGCATTGTTTAAAAGAATATTATTACTGGAAAAGTAGGAGAAAAATGAGAGCAATCTAAAACATTTGGATTGATACTATCACAGAAATATATACATGCCACTGAGAAATCTGAAACGGAAGAAAGGACATTCTGAAAAAATACCATGGACACCAGGAGCAGGAAAATACCTAATAGAAATGGTAAAAGATTGTATAAAAATTGAAAGGAACTGATAATATTAACAAAAATTAAACCTAAACAGCAACAAGTGCCAGAGAGATGCTGGAAATGGTAGGAATCTAGCTATAATTAGTGCTTATGAACTGTCAGAAATGCAGAGATAAGGGCCACAGATTGAGCCATTAGAACAACTCCTTAATGGGTTCAGTGTGAGGCAGAGAGCTTGCTGGTATATAAATCCACTGAAAATGCAATTAAAAAAATGAGTAAACTGCAATAAAAATAAATGCTCCAAAAGGTGCCCATAGAATTTAATTTGTTGAAAAAGATTTTAAAGCATTCTGTATGAATTCTATTAAATAAATTATATTATTATACGTCATATAAATATAGAGTAAGTTATGGATACTAGATTGCTGAGATAGTTGACGTCAGTGGATTTATTTAGATGTCAGGAAGGAATTTTTTTCTCTCTAATATGAGGAAGGTGACTAATACTTTATAGGTTTTTTTTCCTTATTCTGAATCAACACCGTAGGGAAAAAAAATTATGACACTCATGAGACATGGTAAAACAAAACATGCAATGCAGCAGCTCTCTGCAAACCAAATAAAGTACAAAAATGCATAATAATTGCGAGTGCTATACTTATAAATTAGAGATGCTTAGCAAATCATTTTGTACAAAATTATTTGAGCCCGTCTGCCGCACGTCAAGGCGATCTCTGTAAAATGGGTTCCTAACACTAAATTCTACTTGTTATGTGCCATGACGGCTACCATACAATTCAGGGGGTGTAGGTTCCACATGCATGCTGGGCCTGCTTTAATTTCTGTCATTTTTGGTGGCAAAATGGCCTACATTATATTCAAGCAATGCAGGTACCAACATGCATGTCGGGCCCACTCCACACCACTCCTGGTGCCAAATGGCCACCAGAGAATGCAATGAGAGTCCACAACTATATCTTTCCTGGTGCCAAATGGCTTCCAGTGAGTGAGGGGGAGCAGGCCAAGCTATATACTCACACTAATTAAAATCAGCCTATGGGGTAGACGAGCTGGTCAGGAGTGCACGGCTGAGGTGTCAGCCACACATCCAGTACAAACTGCAAAGAAAAAGGGGGTCAGTCAGCACATCCCAATGCACAGGGACACATTGCTATGGCTAAGAACCACACTGTAAAACAAAACATGCAATGCAACATCTCTCTGCAAACCAAATAAAGTACAAAAATGCATAATAATTGCTAGTGCTATACTTATTAAATAGAGATGCTTGGCAAATCATTTTGTACAAAATTATTTGAGCCCATCTGCCACGCGTCAAGGTGATCTCTGTAAGACGGGTTCCTAACACTAAATTCTACCTGTTATGAGTGTAGGTTCCACATGCATCCTGGGCCTGCTTTAATTTCTGTCATTTTTGGTGCCAAAATGGCCTCCATTATATTCAAGGAATGCAGGTACCAACAAATGACATAATACACTCAGACTTATCAATAGGACTAAGGGCTCATGCAGATGGCCGCGTTTTGCAGTCCGCAAATCATGAATCCACAAAACAAGGATCCCGGTCAAGTACAAGCCACCATTTTTTCTCCTATCCTTGTCCACAAAATGGACAAGAATAGGACATGCTCTATATTTTTGCTGGGCCATGGAATGGACGTGCGGATGCGGACAGCATATAGGTGTGCTGTCCACATTTTGTTTGCGGCCCCATTGAGATGATTGGGTCTATAACGGGCTGAAACTACGGCCATGTGCATGAGCCCTAAGACTAGGTTGTATATCCTCACCTCAACTGCACTTTTTACAACTTTATGTCTAAACAAGTGTGTTGCATGTTATCGGGGTATATATTCCACAGAGCATTTCACATAGTTCTGGTGAATGGAATTCCTAGACGTGGTGTAAACCTAGCCAAATTCTGACTGTGATAGCTACAAGAGATATTCTAGATTATGCACGCTCGTCTGATATATTGCTCAGTAGTCTGGTTCTCTAGCAGGCCTCATTCATAAAAGCTGTTCTAGAAAAATGTGTAGGGTTTTCCCAAACCAACAGATCATTTATAAACCACTATAATACCGGAATAATGACATATGAAACCTGATTTGACGCTATGGGCAACATTGGCACTATTTGTAATAACTGTTTCAATAATGAGGGCAATTCCTTTCAATATCTGTGAACTTCTGATACCTCAATGGACAACCAAACATAAGACTATGAGCTCTGAGAGCAGACGTTAGTTGTGAGGACAGTGTAGATATCTCATGTGCTTTAAGTGCATTTCAACTGAGTTATATAGCTGTTACGCACAGCAGTAATACTTCCTAATTTCACTCCAGGGAGGATTCTGATTTAATGGTAACTTAAATCATTGCTTAAAAAAACTCAATTTGTCAAGCGATGTGTTATTGTTATCTAAAGTAGCCCGGGTTTCTCATTAAATAGAATTAAATCAATACTTTACTTCCAGTTTGTGAATTCCTTTGCGGACTTCTATCTTGTTCTTGACATTAAATGAAGCAGTCAGATTTTCCAGAAATAAATTGGAGGTTCTTTGATATTTTATTAATTTGCATTTTTTATTGCTTTAATTACTTTCCTCGCTCAGTGTTAAGTGAATTTGTTAAATAAACCTTTTATCTTCAAAGGGCTAATTTATTAGTTCAGTAGTTCTCAACATTTGGGGTTGTGACACCTACTGACACTGTTTTCACAAGATTTTTCCCTATATAGGTACTCTTGTTCTTATTTTAAATACAGTGAGGAACAGAAGTATTTGAACACCCTGAGATTTTGCAAGTTCTCCCACTTAGAAATCATGGAGGGGTCTGAAATTCACATTGTAGGTGCATTCCCACTGTGAGAGACAGAATAAAAAAATAACAGGATGTCACATTGTCTTGCACTGCTGAACATAAGTATTTGAACACCTGAGAAAATCTGTGTTAATATTTGGTACAGAAGCCTTTGTTTGCAATTACAGAGGTCAAACGTTTCCTGTAGTTCTTGAACAGGTTTGCACACACTGCAACAGGGATTTTGGCCCACTCCTCCACACAGATCTGTCAGGTTTCGGGGCTGTCGCTGAGCAACACACAGTTTTAACTCCCTCCAAAGATGTTCTATTGGATTTAGGTCTGGAGACTGGCTAGGCCACTCCAGAACCTTAATATGCTTCTTATGGAGCCACTCCTTGGTTATCCTGGCTGTATGCTTTGGGTCGTTCTAATGTTGGAAGACCCAGCCACAACCCACCTTCAATGCTCTGACGAGGGAAGGAGGTTGTTGCTCAAAATTTCACAATAAATGGCCCCATTCATCCTCTCCTTAATACAGTGCAGAAGTCCTGTCCCCTTTCACAGAAAAGCACCCCCAAAGCATGATGTTACCACCCCCATGCTTCACAGTAGGGATGGTGTTCTTGGGATGCAACTCATCCTTCTTTTTCCTCCAAACACTACAAGTGAAGTTTAGACCAAAAAGTTCTACTTTGGTCTTATCTGACCACATGACTTTCTCCCATGCCTCTTCTGGATCATCAAGATGGTCATTGGCAAACTTCAGATGGGCCTGGACTTGTGATGACTTGAGCAGGGGAACCTTCATGATTGAAACCATGAAATGCATGATTTGAAACCATGACAGCGTAGTGCTCTACCGACACTGACCTTTGAAACAGTGGACCCAACTCTCTTCATGTCATTGACCAGCTCCTCCCTTGTAGCTGTGGGCTGATTCCTCATCTTTCTTATCATCAGTGATACTCCACGAGGTGAGATCTTGCATGGAGCCGCCGGCCGGGGGATACTGACAGTCGTCTTTAGCCTCTTCCATTTTCTAACAATTGCTCCAACAGTTGATCTATTTTCACCAAGCTGCTTGGCAATTGCCCCGTAGCCCATTCAAGCCTTGTGGAGGTCCACAATTTTGTCTCTGGTGTCTTTTGACAGCTCTTTGGTCTTGCCCATGGTAGTAGTTGGCGACTGAGTGACTGTGGGGTGGACAGGTGTCTTTAAAGAGCTCAGACAGGTGCTACTAAGTTAGATTAATGAGTGGAGTAGAGGTGGACTTTTTAAAGGCACAGTAACAGGTCTTTGAGAGCCAGAATTCTTGCTGTTTCTCAGGTGTACAAATACTTATGTTCAGCAGTGCAAGACAAATACATTATTTAAAAATCATACAATGTGCTTTCCTGAATAATTTTTTTGTATTCTGTCTCTCAGAGTGAGAATGCACTTACAATGTGAATTTCAAACCCCTCCATGATTTCTAAGTGGGAGAACTTGCAAAATCAGAGGGTGTTCAAATACTTCTGTTCCTCACTGCAGACATGATTTAACTAGAGTTGAGCGAACACCTGGATGTTCGGGTTCGAGAAGTTCGGCCGAACATCCCGGAAATGTTCGGGTTCGGGATCCGAACCCGATCCGAACTTCGTCCCGAACCCGAACCCCATTGAAGTCAATGGGGACCCGAACTTTTCGGCACTAAAACGGCTGTAAAACAGCCCAGGAAAGGGCTAGAGGGCTGCAAAAGGCAGCAACATGTAGGTAAATCCCCTGCAAACAAATGTGGATAGGGAAATTAATTAAAATAAAAATTAAATAAATAAAAATTAACCAAAATCAATTGGAGAGAGGTTCCATAGCAGAGAATCTGGCTTCCCGTCACCCACCACTGGAACAGTCCATTCTCAGATATTTAGGCCCCGGCACCCAGGCAGAGGAGAGAGGTCCCGTAACAGACAATCTGGCTTCATGTCAGCAGAGAATCAGTCTTCATGTCATAGCAGAGAATCAGGCTTCACGTCACCCACCACTGTAAGAGTCCATTTTCATAAATTTAGGCCCAGCACCCAGGCAGAGGAGAGAGGTCCCGTAACAGACAATCTGGCTTCATGTCAGCAGAGAATCAGTCTTCATATCATAGCAGAGAATCTGGCTTCCCGTTACCCACCACTGGAACAGTCCATTCTCAGATATTTAGGCCCCGGCACCCAGGCAGAGGAGAGAGGTCCCGTAACAGACAATCTGGCTTCATGTCAGCAGAGAATCAGTCTTCATATCATAGCAGAGAATCAGGCTTCACGTCAGCCACCACTGCAACAGTCCATTGTCATAAATTCAGGCCCAGCACCCAGGCAGAGGAGAGAGGTCCCGTAACAGACAATCTGGCTTCATGTCAGCAGAGAATCAGTCTGCATGTCATAGCAGAGAATGAGGCTTCACGTCACCCACCACTGCAACAGTCCATTTTCATAAATTTAGGCCCAGCACCCAGGCAGAGGAGAGAGGTCCCGTAACAGAGGATCTGGCTTCATGTCACCAGAGAATCAGTCTGCATGTCATAGCAGAGAATCAGGCTTCACGTCACCCACCACTGCAACAGTCCATTTTCATAAATTTAGGCCCAGCACCCAGGCAGAGGAGAGAGGTCCCGTAACAGAGGATCTGGCTTCATGTCACCAGAGAATCAGTCTGCATGTCATAGCAGAGAATCAGGCTTCACGTCAGCCACCACTGCAACAATCCATTGGCATATATTTAGGCCTAGCACACAGGCAGAGGAGAGAGGTCCCGTAACAGACAATCTGGCTTCATGTCAGCAGAGAATCAGTCTTCATATCATAGCAGAGAATCAGGCTTCACGTCAGCCACCAATGCAACAGTCCATTGTCAGATATTTAGGCCCAGCACCCAGGCAGAGGAGAGAGGTCCCGTAACAGAGGATCTGGCTTCATGTCAGCAGAGAATCAGTCTTCATGTCATAGCAGAGAATCAGGCTTCACGTCACCCACCACTGTAAGAGTCCATTTTCATAAATTTAGGCCCAGCACCCAGGCAGAGGAGAGAGGTCCCGTAACAGACGATCTGGCTTCATGTCAGCAGAGAATCAGTCTGCATGTCATAGCAGAGAATGAGGCTTCACGTCACCCACCACTGCAACAGTCCATTTTCATAAATTTAGGCCCAGCACCCAGGCAGAGGAGAGAGGTCCCGCAACAGAGGATCTGGCTTCATGTCAGCAGAGAATCAGTCTGCATGTCATAGCAGAGAATCAGGCTTCACGTCAGCCACCACTGCAACAGTCCATTGTCATAAATTCAGGCCCAGCACCCAGGCAGAGGAGAGAGGTCCC
This sequence comes from Bufo gargarizans, assembly GCF_014858855.1. Classification (NCBI taxonomy): domain Eukaryota; kingdom Metazoa; phylum Chordata; class Amphibia; order Anura; family Bufonidae; genus Bufo; species Bufo gargarizans. The sequence goes on along the minus strand of NC_058084.1, from coordinate 403,325,189 downwards.
GCAACAGAGGATCTGGCTTCATGTCAGCAGAGAATCAGTCTGCATGTCATAGCAGAGAATCAGGCTTCACGTCAGCCACCACTGCAACAGTCCATTGTCATAAATTCAGGCCCAGCACCCAGGCAGAGGAGAGAGGTCCCGTAACAGACAATCTGGCTTCATGTCACCAGAGAATCAGTCTGCATGTCATAGCAGAGAATGAGGCTTCACGTCAGCCACCACTGCAACAATCCATTGGCATATATTTAGGCCTAGCACACAGGCAGAGGAGAGGTTCATTCAACTTTGGGTAGCCTTGCAATATAATGGTAAAATGAAAATAAAAATAGGATTGAATGAGGAAGTGCCCTGGAGTCCAATAATATATGGTTATGGGGAGGTAGTTAATGTCTAATCTGGACAAGGGACGGACAGGTCCTGTGGGATCCATGCCTGGTTCATTTTTATGAACGTCAGCTTGTCCACATTGGCTGTAGACAGGCGGCTGCGTTTGTCTGTAATGACGCCCCCTGCCGTGCTGAATACACGTTCAGACAAAACGCTGGCTGCCGGGCAGGCCAGCACCTCCAAGGCATAAAAGGCTAGCTCTGGCCACGTGGACAATTTAGAGACCCAGAAGTTGAATGGGGCCGAACCATCAGTCAGTACGTGGAGGGGTGTGCACACGTACTGTTCCACCATGTTAGTGAAATGTTGCCTCCTGCTAACACGTTGCGTATCAGGTGGTGGTGCAGTTAGCTGTGGCGTGTTGACAAAAGTTTTCCACATCTCTGCCATGCTAACCCTGCCCTCAGAGGAGCTGGCCGTGACACAGCTGCCTTGGCGACCTCTTGCTCCTCCTCTGCCTTGGCCTTGGGCTTCCACTTGTTCCCCTGTGACATTTGGGAATGCTCTCAGTAGCGCGTCTACCAACGTGCGCTTGTACTCGCGCATCTTCCTATCACGCTCCAGTGCAGGAAGTAAGGTGGGCACATTGTCTTTGTAGCGTGGATCCAGCAGGGTGGCAAACCCAGTAGTCCGCACAGGTTAAAATGTGGGCAACTCTGCTGTCGTTGCGCAGGCACTGCAGCATGTAGTCGCTCATGTGTGCCAGGCTGCCCAGGGGTAAGGACAAGCTGTCCTCTGTGGGAGGCGTATCGTCATCGTCCTGCCTTTCCCCCCAGCCACGCACCAGTGATGGACCCGAGCTGCGTTGGGTGCCACCCCGCTGTGACCATGCTTCATCCTCATCCTCCTCCACCTCCTCCTCATCCTCGTCCTCCTCGTCCTCCAGTAGTGGGCCCTGGCTGGCCACATTTGTACCTGGCCTCTGCTGTTGCCAAAAACCTCCCTCTGAGTCACTTCGAAGAGACTGGCCTGAAAGTGCTAAAAATGACCCCTCTTCCTCCTCCTCCTCCTCCTCCTCCTGGGCCACCTCCTCTTCCATCATCGCCCTAAGTGTTTTCTCAAGGAGACATAGAAGTGGTATTGTAACGCTGATAACGGTGTCATCGCCACTGGCCATGTTGGTGGAGTACTCGAAACAGCGCAACAGGGCACACAGGTCTCGCATGGAGGCCCAGTCATTGGTGGTGAAGTGGTGCTGTTCTGTAGTGCGACTGACCCGTGCGTGCTGCAGCTGAAACTCCACTATGGCCTGCTGCTGCTCGCACAGTCTGTCCAGCATGTGCAAGGTGGAGTTCCACCTGGTGGGCACGTCGCATATGAGGCGGTGAGCGGGAAGGCCGAAGTTACGCTGTAGCGCAGACAGGCGAGCAGCGGCAGGATGTGAACGCCGGAAGCGCGAACAGACGGCCCGCACTTTATGCAGCAGCTCTGACATGTCGGGGTAGTTGTGAATGAACTTCTGCACCACCAAATTCAGCACATGCGCCAAGCAAGGGATGTGCGTCAAATTGGCTAGTCCCAGAGCTGCAACGAGATTTCGCCCATTATCACACACCACCAGGCCGGGCTTGAGGCTCACCGGCAGCAACCACTCGTCGGTCTGTTGTTCAATACCCCGCCACAACTCCTGTGCGGTGTGGGGCCTGTCCCCCAAACATATGAGTTTCAGAATGGCCTGCTGACGTTTACCACGGGCTGTGCTGAAGTTGGTGGTGAAGGTGTGTGGCTGACTGGATGAGCAGGTGGAAGAAGAGGAGGAGGAAGCCGAGAAGGAGGAGGTGGCAACAGGAGGCAAAGAATGTTGCCCTGCGATCCTTGGCGGCGGAAGGACGTGCGCCAAACAGCTCTCCGCCTGGGGCCCAGCTGCCACTACATTTACCCAGTGTGCAGTTAGGGAGATATAGCGTCCCTGGCCGTGCTTACTGGTCCACGTATCTGTGGTTAGGTGGACCTTGCTACAGATGGCGTTGCGCAGTGCACACTTGATTTTATCGGATACTTGGTTGTGCAGGGAAGGCACGGCTCTCTTGGAGAAGTAGTGCCGGCTGGGAACAACATACTGTGGGACAGCAAGCGACATGAGCTGTTTGAAGCTGTCTATGTCCACCAGCCTAAATGACAGCATTTCATAGGCCAGTAGTTTAGAAATGCTGGCATTCAGGGCCAGGGATCGAGGGTGGCTAGGTGGGAATTTACGCTTTCTATCAAATGTTTGTGAGATGGAGAGCTGAACGCTGGCGTGTGACATGGTTGAGACGCTTGGTGACGGAGGTGGTGGTGGTGGTGTTGGTGGTACATCCCCTGTTTGCTGGGCGGCAGGTGCCAACGTTCCTCCAGAGGCGGAGGAAGAGGCCGAGGCGGCAGCAGCAGAATAGGCCGAGGCGGCAGCAGCAGAAGAGGTAGCAGGGGGTGCCTGAGTGACTTCCTTGGTTTTAAGGTGTTTACTCCACTGCAGTTCATGCTTTGCATGCAGGTGCCTGGTCATGCAGGTTGTGCTCAGGTTCAGAACGTTAATGCCTCGCTTCAGGCTCTGATGGCACAGCGTGCAAACCACTCGGGTCTTGTCGTCAGCACATTGTTTGAAGAAGTGCCATGCCAGGGAACTCCTTGAAGCTGCCTTTGGGGTGCTCGGTCCCAGATGGCGGCGGTCAGTAGCAGGCGGAGTCTCTTGGCGGCGGGTGTTCTGCTTTTGCCCACTGCTCCCTCTTTTGCTACGCTGTTGGCTCGGTCTCACCACTGCCTCTTCCTCCGAACTGTGAAAGTCAGTGGCACGACCTTCATTCCATGTGGGGTCTAGGACCTCATCGTCCCCTGCATCGTCTTCCACCCAGTCTTGATCCCTGACCTCCTGTTCAGTCTGCACACTGCAGAAAGACGCAGCAGTTGGCACCTGTGTTTCGTCATCATCAGAGACATGCTGAGGTGGTATTCCCATGTCCTCATCATCAGGAAACATAAGTGGTTGTGCGTCAGTGCATTCTATGTCTTTCACCGCTGGGGAAGGGCTAGGTGGATGCCCTTGGGAAACCCTGCCAGCGGAGTCTTCAAACAGCATAAGAGACTGCTGCATAACTTGAGGCTGAGACAGTTTCCCTGGTATGCATGGGGGTGATGTGACAGACTGATGGGGTTGGTTTTCAGGCGCCATCTGTGCGCTTTCTGCAGAAGACTGGGTGGGAGATAATGTGAACGTGCTGGATCCACTGTCGGCCACCCAATTGACTAATGCCTGTACCTGCTCAGGCCTTACCATCCTTAGAACGGCATTGGGCCCCACCATATATCGCTGTAAATTCTGGCGGCTACTGGGACCTGAGGTAGTTGGTACACTAGGACGTGTGGATGTGGCAGAACGGCCACGTCCTCTCCCAGCACCAGAGGGTCCACTAACACCACCACGACCATGTCCACGTCCGCGTCCCTTACTAGATGTTTTTCTCATTGTTATGGTTCACCACAACAACAAATATATTATTTGGCCCAATGTATTGTATTCAAATTCAGCGGGATATAAATTTGAGGCCTAGTATTTAGGCGCTGGGTGACCGGTATGGATTTAGTGACAGAATTAGACTTGGAAATGCACAGAAGCGTGTGTGTGAAGTTATTCTGAATGACCCTATGTGCACCTTGAATATTATATACCCTTTTTGGGATAGATTTCAAATAGCTCTGATATAGCAGGAACCACTAAATTATGAAATTGCTAAATTGGGAATTGTATTTCAACCCAGAACAAAAAATGTGCTTTGACGGACACTAAATATCTTGCCCAGCAACAACAGTACAGCGGTAACGAGAGATTTAGCAGGATATAAATTTGAGGCCTAGTATTTAGGCGCTGGGTGACAGGTATGGGTTTAGTGACAGAATTAGACTTGGAAATACACAGTAGCGGGTGTGTGTGAAGTTATTCTGAATGACCCAATGTGCACCTTGAATATTATATACCCTTTTAGGGATAGATTTCAAATAGCTCTGATATAGCAGAAACCACTAAATTATGAAATTGCTAAATTGGGAATTGTACTTCAACCCAGAACAAAAAATGTGCTTTGACGGACACTAAATAACTTTCCCAGCTACAACAGGACAGCGGTAACGAGAGATTTAGCGGGATATAAATTTGAGGCCTAGTATTTAGGCGCTGGGTGACCGGTATGGATTTAGTGACAGAATTAGACTGGGATATGGCCAAAAAATAACCACACTATTGCTGGTTAAATGCACTTGGTGACGGGCGCAGCTTGCCCCTGATGTAGTATATGGCCAAAAAATGAACAGACTATTGCTGGTTAAATGCACTTGGTGTCACAGCTTGACCAACCACACTACTGAGGGTTAAATGCACTTGGTGACGGGCGCAGCTTGCCCCTGATGTAGTATATGGCCAAAAAATAAACAGACTATTGCTGGTTAAATGCACTTGGTGTGACAGCTTCACCCTGATGTAGGCTTTAGCCAGAAAACAACCACACCATTGAGGGTTAAATGCACTTGGTGACAGGCGCAGCTTGCCCCTGATTTTGTATATGGCCAAAAAATGAACAGACTATTGCTGGTTAAATGCACTTGGTGTGACAGCTTCACCCTGATGTAGGCTTTAGCCAAAAAACAACCACACCATTGAGGGTTAAATGCACTTGGTGACAGGCGCAGCTTGCCCCTGATTTTGTATATGGCCAAAAAATGAACAGACTATTGCTGGTTAAATGCACTTGGTGTGACAGCTTCACCCTGATGTAGGCTTTAGCCAAAAAACAACCACACCATTGAGGGTTAAATGCACTTGGTGACAGGCGCAGCTTGCCCCTGATTTTGTATATGGCCAAAAAATGAACAGACTATTGCTGGTTAAATGCACTTGGTGTGACAGCTTCACCCTGATGTAGGCTTTAGCCAAAAAACAACCACACCATTGAGGGTTAAATGCACTTGGTGACAGGCGCAGCTTGCCCCTGATTTTGTATATGGCCAAAAAATGAACAGACTATTGCTGGTTAAATGCACTTGGTGTGACAGCTTCACCCTGATGTAGGCTTTAGCCAAAAAACAACCACACCATTGAGGGTTAAATGCACTTGGTCGCAGCTTGTGCTGGCGCACCACAAGACACAAAATGGCCGCCGATCACCCCAGAAAAATGTGACTGACAAACGGTCTGGGCAGCCTAAAAACAGTGAGCAATTGAGGATCAGCAGCTCAATGATCCACAGCTGCAGATCGATCAGTTAATCAAGTCCTTTGGAGGAGTTAATCTGCCTAATCTCGCCCTACTGTCGCAGCCGCAACCTCTCCCTACGCTAATCAGAGCAGAGTGACGGGCGGCGCTATGTGACTCCAGCTTAAATAGAGGCTGGGTCACATGGTGCTCTGGCCAATCACAGCCATGCCAATAGTAGGCATGGCTGTGATGGCCTCTTGGGGCAAGTAGTATGACGCTTGTTGATTGGCTGCTTTGCAGCCTTTCAAAAAGCGCCAAGAAAGCGTCACAAAAGCGCCAAGAAAGCGACGAACACCGAACCCGAACCCGGACTTTTACGAAAATGTCCGGGTTCGGGTCCGTGTCACGGACACCCCAAAATTCGGTACGAACCCGAACTATACAGTTCGAGTTCGCTCATCCCTAGATTTAACCATAACTCCTATCATCCACTAAAAACCTAGGATATGCACCTTATCATCCTAATTGATGTTTCTAATCTAGAATTATAAAATGAGAGTCGGATGTTGTTTCTTAGCCTCTATCACTTGCAGGCTCCACGCTTTCAACATGGGAGAGATTAGAAGGAAACTTTTATTACTAAAGCCATTTACTTTCTCCTAGTTGATGGGATGGCATAGCGATTGAAATATGCAATCATTATCTGAATATTGAAACATGTAATTATTATTATTATCTCATCTGATTCGATTTTAGAAGGGAATAGGTGGCAGGATAGTCGTCTGCTGAAGTAGACGACAATTCGTAGCAGGCACAGAATAAGGTGGCAGTTCACACTAGCTGACATAGTGAGGGCCAACTACCTGGCACCAAATACAAACCATAAACAATGCAGTCCATAAACCTGATATGTATAGGTCCATATGCTCACAGGCTCACAGCACCTGCTCCTTTCCCAAGGCTGGCCTTGTCTAAGAGGGTTATACTTCCGTCATCCATGTGGCCCCTAATGAAGCAGCACAAAATAATAAGTTGAGTAAGTGAAGTTGGGAGTTCACCTTTCTCTCCCCCAACTATGGCAATCCAAGCCCTATCAACCCATTAGTGATCAGCCTTTTTTGGGCCTTAGAAGCGTTTTTCTTCCTTTTTACATTGTTATGTTTCAAAAGCTATACATTTTTTATTTTTCCATCTATATAGCTGTATGTAAGTTGTAGTTTTTAATGGCACCATTGTGGGGTACACATAACTTTCGGATTTATTTTTATTGACTCTTTTTGGGAGGGAGATGGGAAAAACAGCAATACTGCCACTGAGTTTTTATGTTATAAATTTTTATTTTTTTGTGCAATAAAACCCCTTTATTTAAAAGGAAAAAAATCTTTTTGCATTGCTACTTCCCAAGACCAATAACTTTTTTTTTTTTACTTCTATTGAGTTATGTAAGGGGTTGTTTTTTGCGGGACGACTTGTAGCTTTCTTCGGTATCATTTTGGAGTAAATTACGCTTTTTGATCGCTTGTTATTAAGTTTTTTCAGTGGCAACTAAGAATAAATTAGCAATTTATTTTTTATATTTTTTTACGGCATTCACTGTAGGGGATAATTTACATGACATTTATGTAGTCATTACGGGTCATTACAGACGCAGCGATAACAAACATATTAGGGAGAATTTCTTTCATTGAAAAGCATATTTTCAATGTTTTGCCCAATTTTTTTTTTACTTGAATTTTTTTATTTAATAAATGTATTTATTTTAACTTTTTTTTTTACGACTTAATAGTCCCACGAGGGAACTGTAACAGACAACATTTTAATTGTTTTTAAAATACCATGCATTATCCCTATAGTGCATTGAATTTTAATGTCAGTGCCATACTGACATTGACCGGCAGGTTGCGCTAGAAAAGCACAGCCTGCTGGAAACTACTCAAGGCCGGCTTTGGGCCTACATCAGACCCCAGCCAGCCTTTACACACACAATCGCATTTGAGAGGTGCTGACAGGAGATAGAGAGTGTCCGCTTTCTCTATCAACTCTTTACATGTGGCGGGCGCCATTGCCCGCACCATGTAAAGTGTTAAACAGCCCGGATCGGCACTCCTGCCAATCCAGGCTGTTAGAGCAGGCCCGTGGCTCTCATGTGCCCCTTAGTGACCGCCAAAAAAAGGCGTATCGGTGGTCACTACAGGGTTAACAGTATCTCTGTCTTTTTTAAATTAACTTTCTGGTTGCCTCAGATAGATGAAACTATAAATCTAGGAGAAATGTACTGTAGACTCTATATGCATATTAAGGATCAGCGAATCAATTCTAAACTAATTGGAATTGTTACAATTTTTTTTTTTTTATTGTCACAAAACAAATCCAAAGATTTTTTGTTTCGGACAAATTGCGCCATTTTACTGTCCTGGCAGAAATATACAGGAGGAAGAAGAATGATGGTCACATGACACTGGGAGGAAGTTGGGGAGGTGGCTTACTCTGATTGGCTCAGAGGCTGGCAGATAGGGGAATCAGGCAAGAAGGTACCTGTGCAGAATTAGCAGAACACCATTCTGCTGTGTACTTGCAACCTGGTAGGAAGATGTGCTGTGATTCTGCCTCTGCAAACATCACCCATTGATATACTGAGGGACATTATATGGAGATAATAGGTGATAGAGACAGTATAAGTAGATTGCGCAACTGCCCTCTATTCTTTTCTATTGGTACACTAAAAATAGCCGAGCGCTAGTTCAGTGCTAGTACGTCAGTCCCATAGAACTGAATGGAGCAGTGGCCACGCTTATATGCCCCCAATGTCGGAGATGGGACAATCCATCTCCCGGCAGGGAGCGTGTGTTCATCCCCTGTCCTCCTGTGTGATTGTACCAGAGATGGTACACATCATTAAAGCAGGAAAAACTTCCTCAAAGCAATAAGATTGAGTAATTCATCACAGGGATGACCATAATCCCATGTGGATCCCTCCATGAGGTCTGCGATCCCTCCCTACTATGAACCTAGTGATATTTAGTTTTTAAACTTATTAGGCTTAAGACCAGATGGGCAAACATGATGTATGGATCAAACAGGGCTGCTGGATTATTGCAATAACAATGTCCCTAGTGCTTGAATGCTCCCAACGTCTCTCCCTATGCTCAGCTCACAGGACAATGGCGGAGACGGCAAAGGATCAGGATTTTACAGGGCTGTGACATCACAGGGGATGGCTACCAGGAGATTGGCAGGCTTCACAGCATCATGGTTCATATCACGTTTCAGGGCTTCTTATTTTCACTTTATAACATATGCAGTCGCCATTTTAGGAAAAACTGATTCATTACCACAAAAGGCAAGAAAATGTAGATTTGTGTTGAATAAAATTTTATTATTAGTTCATTTATTTCAGTAATTCAACTTAAAAGGTAAAACTAACATATGAGATAGACTCATTACATGCAAAGTGAGATATTTCAAGCCTTTATTTGTTATAATTTGGATGATTATGGCTTATAGCTTATTAAACCCCAAAGTCACAATTTTGAGGTACCCTTTGCTCAGGGGATATGGATTAATTAACTGACTAGAGTGTGACGCTTTGAGCCTAGAATATTGAACCTTTTCATAAAATTCTAATTTTAAGCTGCATTAATGCAATTCCTTTTAATTTGCATTACTGAAATAAATGGACTTGTGCACGATATTCAAATTTTTCGAATTTCACCTGTATATTGCTGCAAGTTAAGGGGTTAGCAGGGCTCAGCAGTATCATATGCATTTTACATCAGTAACGCAAATTATAACTGTGTTCCTGAAGGCAATTGCATCACAGGGTCTAATTCAAAAGATGTCTGGCATCACTGCTGTCACAGTGTAGTACTCTGTTTAGTAGCTCTCAAGTGTGCTGGCTGCGGTGGATTTCATGTAGGTTGGTTGCTATGACCTACGTGTAGTTGTGGCAGCCTGTTTTTTGGGCAGCAGTCATGTTTGGGTTCCAGTTTGTGTCCCTGGGTTCCAGTCCTTATGTTTGTGTGGACTGCTGGTGCTTGCACTGTCAATCTCTGCAGGTAAGTGCACCGGGACCATCCTGGAGGTGCGACCAGTGAGACCCCGGCTAAGTTCATACCCACCAACAGGGTCTCTGTGAAGAACAGGTCTCACTGTCCTCTGAGTTTGGCCCCAAGTCCAACTGGTTCACTTGGTCCAGTGGTATTTCCTGCCACTGATCCCTTACCCGCTGGTCCAGCTTCCTGCCATGTCTAGATCTCTGTGAATAAAGTATCCGTGTTGGTCTTTGCCTTGTCTGATCTCTTGTGTTTGTTTGCCTGAGATATGTTCTAGGGGTCGGTAGGAGGGATTCGGGACATTTAAATGAACCTCTGTCTTTAACTTACAAAAACACTTGCAATTTTGCTAGTCCTGTTTAATAATCTGTGTGTACCAACCCCGAGACTTTTCATAGACCTCATAATAAAATGTCTGGGAAATGGAAGAGTGCAAAATGAAAGACCCATTCCTTTTCCTCCCACAGTCAGAATGTGGGTAGTAGCGGCACTAGCCATTCAACCTGTAGTGGTAGTAGTAATGGCACTTGTTGTATCCATGGTGGTGGCAGTAGGGTCAGTGGTAGCAAAAGTGGCAGTCTAGGCAAATACAGAGCAGAAAATCCGAAAGGGGCTAAGAAGCCAACAATCGCGTATCATAGTCTGAGAAAAGTGGCAGGGAGGGTGAGGACTATAACAATGATTGTGTGTTGGAAAGAACCTGGGAGCAGGATCAAGGTGTTGAGAAGAAGTTGATATCAGAGGAGAAGGGTGGTGGCAGAGGCAGCAAAGACAACATACAGTCAGAACCTCGCAGGGCCAAATCTACTTCTATTGTGATTAGCTCAGGAACTGGTGATGCCATTGATACCATGGGTACAGGTGCAAAGCGTGTGAGACCAAGGCCAAGCTCTGCTGCCTCTATCTCTGTGAGGTAGCCAGCATTTGGAATCAGAACAAGTCTGTCCTTCTTCTCCTGGTCTTCTTTGTGGCCGCCAGCCCAGATCCCCAAGCAGTACTGTGTGCTTCTCATCATCATCAGCTGCTTCTTCTCTTGCTCAGTGTCCTCTTTCTCCTCTGCACCATTGTGAGAGATCCATAATGGACTATTTGGCCATGAGAAAACTATTCACAACCAACCATTAACCTATGTGCAAGCATAAACTCCACCTGACACATTTCTGGCAGTGTAGTTAATGCTGTACCACTTAGTTGTGTAAAATGTGTCACACTTCCATGCCATAACTCACACTGAGGAGGAACTACTCAGCATCATTAATAAAGAAATCGAACACTAGTAGTGATAAAAAAAGATGCTCGGCACATGGCGGTACTCGGCCAAGTACCGCATGTGCTCAACCGCCATGCTCGAATCTCCTCCCCGCACGTTTATTGGCTGCTACGTAGCCAATAAACGTGCAGGTAAGTACTGCCCTCACTGTAATGCCAGTAGCCATGTTGGCTACGGGCATTACAGTGATTGGCTGGCCGGAACGCATCATCGGCTGCTATATAGCAGTGGTCCCCAACCTTTTTTGCAAGGACCAGTTTTCCCAGGGACCGGGTGCTGTGGAGGGGTTCTGGGGTGTGGCGTAGGGGGGAGGGAGTGGCTTAGGGGTGCTGATCGGCGCATGACAAAATACAAGGTGCATATTAAAATATATAACACTATATAACTGTAAGGGATCATCTCTTTTCAGGGGGTCACACTCACAGATATCTTCGCAGACACGGTTATAATGTCCAAACTCTTGCTTTATTTCAGATACTTTAGCAAAGCACCGGTTACAAAGTCGCAGCTTCAACTTATCACACAACTTATCACACAAAATAACAAACCCTTGCCCTGCTAGGCTTTAACTAAACACATAAGCGCATCCTTGACTCACCTAGAGAGCCCTGTTCACATACAGTGGGATGCAAAAGTTTGGGCAACCTTGTTAATCGTCATGATTTTCCTGTATAAATCGTTGGTTGTTACGATAAAAAATGTCAGTTAAATATATCATATAGGAGACACACACAGTGATATTTGAGAAGTGAAATTAAGTTTATTGGATTTACAGAAAGTGTGCTATAATTGTTTAAACAAAATTAGGCAGGTGCATAAATTTGGGCACTGTTGTCATTTTATTGATTCCAAAACCTTTAGAACTAATTATTGGAACTCAAATTGGCTTGGTAAGCTCAGTGACCCCTGACCTACATACACAGGTGAATCCAATTATGAGAAAGAGTATTTAAGGAGGTCAATTGTAAGTTTCCCTCCTCTTTTAATTTTCTCTGAAGAGTAGCAACATGGGGTTCTCAAAACAACTCTCAAATGACCTGAAGACAAAGATTGTTCACCACCATGGTTTAGGGGAAGAATACAGAAAGCTATTTCAGAGATTTCAGCTGTCTTTAGGAACATATTGAGGAAATGGAAGACCACAGGCTCAGTTCAAGTTAAGGCTCGAAGTGGCAGACCAAGAAAAATCTCGGATAGACAGAACCGACAAATGGTGAGAACAGTGAGAGTCAACCCACAGACCAGCACCAAAGACCTACAACATCATCTTGCTGCAGATGAAGTCACTGTGCATCGTTCAACCATTCAGCACTTTACACAAGGAGATGCTGTATGCGAGAGTGATGCAGAGGAAGCCTTTTCTCCGCCCACAGCACAAAAAGTCCCACTTGAGGTGGGCTAAAGCACATTTGGACAAGCCAGCTTCATTTTGGAATAAGGTGCTGCGGATTGATGAAACTAAAATTGAGTTATTTGGCCATAACAAGGGGCGTTATGCATGGAGGAAAAATAACACAGCATTCCAAGAAAAACACCTACACCTAAAATATGGTGGTGGTTCCATCATGCTTTGGGGCTGTGTGGCCAGTGCAGGGACTGGAAATCTTGTCAAAGTTGAGGGACGCATGGATTCCACTCAGTATCAGCAGATTCTGGAGACCAATGTCCAGTAATCAGTGACAAAGCTGAAGCTGCGCCGGGGCTGGATCTTTCAACAAGACAACGACCCTAAACACTGCTCAAAATCCACTAAGGCATTTATGCAGAGGAACGAGTACAATGTTCTGGAATGGCCATCTTAGTCCCCAAACCTGAATATAATTGAAAATCTGTGGTGTGACTTAAAAAGAGCTGTCCATGCTCGGAAGCCATCAAACCTGAATGAACTAAAGATGTTTTGTAAAGAGGAATGGTCCAAAATACCTTCAACCAGAATCCAGACTCTCATTGGAACCTACAGGAAGCGTTTAGAGGCTGAGATTTCTGCAAAAGGAGGATCTACTAAATATTGATTTAATTTCTTTTTTGTGTTGCCCAAATTTATGCACCTGCCAAATTTTGTTTAAACAATTATAGCACACTTTCTGCAAATCCAATAAACTTCATTTCACTTCTCAAATATTACTGCATGTGTCTCCTTTATGATATATTTAACTGACATTTTTTATCGTAACAACCAACGATTTATACAGGAAAATCATGATGATTAACAAAGTTGCCCAAACTTTCGCACCCCACTGTATGGGACACAAATGTGGCTTTCCTCAGCCATACAGTCCACCAACCTCCAGGCTGTGACACTTCAATACCTTTTGGGGGATTGTGGCCCAGTAGTCCTTCCGACTCTGGCCTCGTGATCCTTGTTTCACAGGCGTTACCGCGTCCCCCAAAGTTCAGGCTATCGCCTAGCCTCGTGGCCCCTCAGCCCGCCCTGCTGAGACCACTCACACAGAGCCTCATCAGGCCTCTGTCTGCACACTCTCCAGAGTGAGACACACCCAATTGCAGAAACCAGATTAAATGGAATCCCTGAACGTGAGTGTCACGATCCCTACTCAATAGGTCATGTCACTGGGGTGAATTATACTAGTGAGTTCATCAAGTTACCACAAAAATTCCCACCCACCTATTCTAGATGACGGAATTATGCTAACTTACTCCCCTAGATTCGAACACCCCAATATTTTCTATCACAATAGCTGCCACCACCTATACTACTGTATAAGGCAATAGGGCGTGGTAAAAGTCCTTTCCTCCCAGGAGATTTGGGGCAGAATAATGGTGCACAAACCAATTTGATTGGATCTCCCACTCTGTGACACACAAATATCCAGGGATTGCATGTTTACCCCTTTCCTCCAGGGGCAGGCCTGAGGGGGATATTCCCTTCCACCTCTGACTCAGCCCCTCTTGCCGAGATTCATTACCCATGCAGCCGGCCCACTGGCCATCTAGGGAACAGGTATGAAAATATCAAAAATATATCTTCACCAGACCAACTGGTAAACTATAGACCCTAGACCTTCTTCATAATTCATATCTCATCGTTCCAAGTCCTAGCATATCAAACGAGACACGTCCAGGACGCTCAGAAGATGAGATCCTTATTTTAAGAAGGTGAAGGTGAGTTGATACGCCATGTCTGGTGTCCATGCAATGCCACTATCATACCAGATATGATGAGCTGGGTTTTGGAGACATCAGCCCCATCCTGAACAAGTTATGAAGGATTACAACTTATTGTTCATTTCTGGTATGAAGCTCCCATGCTGACACACGGCGCCGGAGAGTCTGCTGTCCTCTGTCCTGGTTAGCATATCTGTGCTAACTAACCCCCAGGGGAGCAGTTTGCTGTTTTCACAGGTATGAGGCAGACATCTCGGCACTATATGCAACCTTCAACCAATTCATCAATGGCTGCTGACCTGGCAATACAAAAACATAAATGCATACTGTATATGAATGCAAATCACACTTGACTATGTTATACTATGACATATACCCATAAAACATATATCACAGCAATCATAATAACTAGGAATAAGGCGGTCCTTATTCCTGACAGTGAGCATGCCCTAAGTCCCGGACTGGAGCATGGGGAACAGGCACCCACCCAACACATTGCCTGTTCCCAGTAAAAGCCCATCCTGAACTAGCTGAACCAGCTACACTATCTATATGGTGTCCCCCAACTACTTTAGTGGACACCTGAACTAGGGCCCCTTGGTGACACGCTCCTGGTGCAAACAACACCTCAATGTTTACATTGCCACAAACTATTACATTTATTATTTAAATGTGACTCAACTCACCATAATGCAGAATCAGTGGGAGCACTCGGCTTGCTTCCGTGCAACGAGACAGTTCCATCTAGGGGTGATGGCCGACAATGACACCCGAAGTGTGTTCCTTATGTCCAGTCCAGTGGCGTACTGCCAATAAAGACAGACCACGTCATTGCTATGGGGCCCGCGGCACTGGGGGGCCCGGAGCGCAGGAAAGACCCCCCACTCCATTTGGCCCTGCCCACTCTGTGCAAAAAAGTTAATATGTGTCACAGCGGGGCACTTGTATTCTTTCAGCATCCAGCGACCCCCCACCCTGCTCCCAGCCCAGTTTCTGTCTGACCTGCAGATCCATCCAGCCACGGGCTTGCTGCATGTAACGCTGGCCAATCAGCGCAAGTCAGCACAAAGAGGTAGCTGCTCATTGGTCAGTGTATTGCTGGAACAGGCGTGCTGCACCCAGACTCCGACCCGGAGAGTAACGTCGCCACTCGCCTCGCATCACTTCTGCGTGCCGCCACATCATCAACATTGATAGGCACAGTACAGGCCAGTGGAGGAACGCTGCTGACGGGACAGACAGAGTGACATGGTTACCAATGTCTATATCGCTGGTTGGTGTGGTTCAGTAGTTCATGCAGAACTTCAATTGAGCATGTAGCAAGAAAGGACTCATAGGGAGGGAGGGGGACACACTTTCATCCTACACTGTCCTCCACCCCCCCCCCCCCCTTGAGTCCTCTATGAGCCCCAACCCCTAATTCCCCCCCCCCCCCAAAAAAAATGCCTGGGGGGAGGGAGTAGGAGGAAAGCACACTGGCCTCTATGAGACTCCCCCCAATCCCTCCCAGAGCCCTCTATGAGCCCCCCAATCCATAATGCCCCCCAAAATGCCCAGGATGGGGAGGAAAGCACACTGTCCTAAGAATTTTGGGGGGCATTAGGGGTTGGGAGGCTCATAGAGGACTCGGGGGGAGGCTCATAGAGGACAGTGTGCTTTCCTCCTACTCCTTCCCCCCCCCCCCAGGCATTTTGGGGGGCATTAGGAGTTGGATAACCCCTCTAACTCCTTGCTGCTGATGCTGAGTGCGCACATAGCCACCAATCATATTTCACCAACCCGCCCACTCAACACATCAGTCACCTTTAGGGGGGTGGGGAATATGATTGGTGGCTATATGCACACTCAGCATCAGCAGCAAGGAGTTAAAGGGGTTTGGGCAGTGGAGTACTGCAACCGTTTGGGGTAAGAGAAGTTATGGCAAAATGGGGGGGTGGCATGGGAGGAGCCAGTACAGAAGGTGGGATGGGCCAGGGGAGGGTAGTGGGCGGGGTTAGGGGGGCCAATTCAGATTCTTGCTATGGGGCCCAGTGATTTCATTGTACTCCCCTGGTCCAGTCTACTCCGTAATCTTGTTTTGGTTGCTGTTACAGCCGAAAACCCTGCTTCACAGGATAGGATGTTGGAAATGGCAGCAGAGTTTTCATCGCTTTTGTGGAGAGCATACTTTTATAAGGCCACCATCATTGGCAATCTCAAGCAGTTGGTCTTCTAGCACGGACAAGGTTGCCTCACCAGGCTTGTTCACAAATGGATCACAAATCCATTCCTTCCTAGTTCACGGCTCTTGTGTGGTTAGAGAATAACGCTCAAACTCTTTTAAAAGCTGAGATAGGTGAGCGTGCAGCTGGGAGAATGAAGGTACAGGCTCAGTCTCTTCCAAAATCCCTGTTAATTTTTGAAACATGTCAAATATCCCTATTTTCACTCGCCGTTCCCACAATTCCAATTTTATTTTGAATCCAGCCACTTTATCTGCCAACTTGAAGACAGTTGTCATTCTCCCCTGAAGTCACAGATTGAGGTCATTGAGCAAGTTGAATATGTCACACAAGTAAGCAAGTTTTAAAACTCATTCTTTACTACTGAAATGTGCAGCAATTGGTGATTCTTTTTCTAAAAGAAATCTATGAAGTGGCTCTCGTAACTCAAAAACTCTTGCTAGAGATCTACCTCTAGAAAGCCACCTCACTTCTGTATATAACAAAAGACGTTTGTGCTCCGTGTCCATCTCCTCACAGAGCTGCTCGAACAGACGTGAGTTAAGGGCATGTACTTTAATGTAATTTATTACTTTAATCACATCTTTCAAAACTCTGTCAAGTTCGGGTGACATTTTTCGGCTAGCTAGCATTTCTCTATGGATGACACAGTGCGTAGACTCACCTTTTTGACCCGAGTAATTAAACCAGAAAGCCGTCCAGTCATGGCAGCGGCTTCGTCTGTGCATACACCGACACAAAATGACCAGTTTAGTTTTCCTGTTATGTAATCATCCAAAGACTTGAATAGCTCTGCAGCTGTGGTGTTGGTTGTCAATAATAATGCACACAACATATCCTTATGCACATCCTCCTTAAAAATATATCGCACAAAAACAAGCATTATTGCTTTGTTGTCAACGTCAGTAGACTCATCAACTTGGTGTCACCGCCTTTGGTGTGCGCTGTGACACTTATGCCACGCTTGCTGTTGCCTGTGGCAACATGTTGCTGTTTCAGCATGCGGCGGCAGTGTCACCACCTTTGTGGTGTGTGCCGTGACATGGTTTCCTTGCATGTTGTTGCTTGCGGCAACGTGTACCTTTTTATGCTGGTGTGTGCACTTCACCTTTCAGTTGTTTCCTCCTCTGCCCGGTGCTGGAGGGGTTAACCACCTTGTTGGGCGTGGTCACTAGGTGCTTCATCTTACCTGTGGCTAGAGGCCAGGATTCAGTGGTACTCCAGCCATTGTGTGTGTTGGAGTTATGCTCCTGGTCTTCATGTTTCATCTCCCAGTGAGGGCCTCCTGTGAGACATCGAGGTCTCCGGCGATGTCTTCCCTCCCTTACATGTGTTGTATGTTTGGTGTGGGGTTATTATTTGGTGTGTTGCAATTGAACCACTAGCCCGTATGCAGTGCCACCTGGGGCTGCCATGCACCTTGAGGCATGGGGGTCCTGGCGGAGTTTGGTGTGCTGGATACGTGTGTGAGTTGCTGGTACGGAGTCCTGTTTGGTGTTAGGGCTCTGGTACGTATTCACAGGATCCAGTCGTGGTGGCAGCGGCAGGTAAGTGTGTCGTCTTGTTTTCTTACCTGCCGATTAAAAAAAAAAAAAAAAGCTTGGCATAAGTGTCACAGCGCACACCAAAGACCGTGACACTTGGATTGCGTACCACGGTGACTCATTAATCCTAACAATTGCACCTCAATGTCCTCTGCTATTTCATCAATTTGTCTAGTTATGGTGCTAGCCAAAAGAGAAACCTGTGCTATCTTTTTAACTGCAGCCTCTCCTAAAAGCTCACGGCAGATGTCCTTAGCGGCAGGCAGGATCAACTCTTCACCAATAGTAAAGGGCTTCTTAGCCTTGGCAATGCGGTTAGCCACTAAGAATGATGCTTTCAGTACAGACACATTTGATGATGAGGTGGTCTTCAGTAATTGCTTCTGTCCTTCATATTCATATCTTTTTCTTTAAAAAAAACTCCAAAGACTTGTCTTTTGATGCAGGGTGCTTGGTCTCTTAGTGGTGAAGCAGTTTTGAAGGCTTCATAGCCTCGTTGGATAGTCGTTCGCCACATATTACACACAGCGGGTTGGGGGAATGTGAATCACCTGTTGCGATGAACCCGTAATTCAAGTAGATCTCTTGGTATTTTCCTTTAAATTCAAACTATTGGCCAACTATTAATATAACAATTCAATACCTTTTAATATGCACATGTGCAATATCACCATAAATAAAAACATAAAAGCATGCAATTAATGGAATGGGGAAATTAATGGAAGCCATACTTAAAGGGATTCTGTCACCTCCCCTCAGCCAAAAAACGATTTAAAAGCAGCCATGCAGCACAGCTTACCTGGATTAAGCTGTGCTGTTTAATCTTGAAATCTGTCCAGCAGTTACTTTAAAAAACGACTTTGATCAATAAGGAAATGCGTCCTGAAGGTGCCCAGAGGGGCGTTTTTTTCTTCCTAGTGAGCCCAGTACCGCCCCTCTTTCAGTGCCCAGCCCGCCTTCCTTGTATTTTCTAACTGCCGCCCCCAGCCTGCCACAGCCTCTCCTGCCTCTCCTCCCCCTCCCTCACGCCGAACGAAGTCTCGCACAGGCGCAGTACCCACTGAGGGCTGCGCCTGTGCGATCATCAGGAGACTGAGGGCGGCAGCTTCATCTTCGTCACTGGGCATGCGCCGAGCCCAGTGACGTCCGATATTAGCTCTTTCCCTCAGTCAGCAGGGAAGAGCGAGCATCGGACGTCACTGGGCTCGGCGCATGCCCAGTGACGAAGATGAAGCTGCCGCCCTCAGTCTCCTGATGATCGCACAGGCGCAGCCCTCAGTGGGTACTGCGCCTGTGCGAGACTTCGTTCGGCGTGAGGGAGGGGGAGGAGAGGCAGGAGAGGCTGTGGCAGGCTGGGGGCGGCAGTTAGAAAATACAAGGAAGGCGGGCTGGGCACTGAAAGAGGGGCGGTACTGGGCTCACTAGGAAGAAAAAAACGCCCCTCTGGGCACCTTCAGGACGCATTTCCTTATTGATCAAAGTCGTTTTTTAAAGTAACTGCTGGACGGATTTCAAGATTAAACAGCACAGCTTAATCCAGGTAAGCTGTGCTGCATGGCTGCTTTTAAATCGTTTTTTGGCTGAGGGGAGGTGACAGAATCCCTTTAAGGAGAGGATTGTGGAACATCTGAAATCCCATGGATTGAAAAATGAAAAACAGCATGGGTTTACATCAGGGAGATCATGTCAAACTAATCTTATTGATTTTTTTGATTGGGTGACTAAAATAATAGATGGCGGAGGTGCAGTAGACATCGCTTATCTGGACTTTAGTAAGGCTTTTGATACTGTCCCACATAGAAGGCTTATCAATAAATTGCAGTCTTTGTGCTTGGACTTCCATATTGTTGAATGGATTAGGCAGTGGCTGAGGGACAGACAACAGAGGGTTGTAGTCAATGGAGTATATTCAGACCAAGGTCTTGTTACCAGTGGGGTACCTCAGGGATCTGTTCTGGGACCCATATTGTTTAATATCTTTATCAGCGAAATTGCAGAAGGCCTCGATGGTAAGGTGTGTCTTTTTGCTGATGACACAAATATTTGTAACAGGGTTGATGTTCCTGGAGGGATACACCAAATGGAAAATGATTTAGGAAAACTAAAGAAATGGTCAAAAATCTGGCTACTAAAATGTAATGTTGATAAGTGCAAGATAATGCACCTGGGACATAAAAACCCAAGAGCAGACTATAACATCAGTGATACAGTCCTAACCTCAGTATCTGAGGAAAGGGATTTAGGGGTCATTATTTTGGAAGACTTAAAGGTAGGCAGACAATGTCATAGAGCAGCAGGAAATGCTAGCAGAATGCTTGGGTGTATACTGAGAGGCATTACTAGTAGAAAGAGGGAGGTGCTGATGCCGCTCTACAGAGCACTAGTGAGACCTCATTTGGAGTATTGTGCGCAGCACTGGAGACCATATCTCCAGAAGGATATTGATACTTTGGAGAGAGTTCAGAGAAGAGCTACTAAACAAGTACATGGATTGCAGGATAAGGCTACTTTCACACTAGCGTTCGTCGGTCCGCTCGTGAGCTCCGTTTGAAGGGGCTCACGAGCGGACCCGAACGCAGCCGTCCAGCCCTGATGCAGTCTGAATGGATGCGGATCCGTTCAGACTGCATCAGTCTGGCGGCGTTCAGCCTCCGCTCCGCTCGCCTCCGCACGGACAGGCGGACAGCTGAACGCTGCTTGCCGCGTTCGGGTGTCCGCCTGGCTGTGCGGAGGCGTGCGGATCCGTCCAGACTTACAATGTAAGTCAATGGGGACGGATCCGTTTGAAGATGCCACAATATGGCTCAATCTTCAGGCGGATCCGTCCCCCATTGACTTTACATTGAAAGTCTGGACGGATCCGTACGAGGCTATTTTCACACTTAGCTGTTATATGCTAAAATAATGCAGACGGATCCGTACTGAACGGAGCCTCCGTCTGCATTATTATGATCGGATCCGTTCAGAACGGATCCGATCGAACGCTAGTGTGAAAGTAGCCTTAAACTTACCAGGAAAGATTAAAGGACCTTAACATGTATAGCTTGGAAGAAAGACGAGACAGAGGGGATATGATAGAAACTTTTAAATACATAAAGGGAATCAACAAGGTAAAAGAGGAGAGAATATTTAAAAGAAGAAAAACTGCTACAAGAGGACATAGTTTTAAATTAGAGGGGCAAAGGTTTAAAAGTAATATCAGGAAGTATTACTTTACTGAGAGAGTAGTGGATGCATGGAATAGCCTTCCTGCAGAAGTGGTAGCTGCAAATACAGTGAAGGAGTTTAAGCATGCATGGGATAGGCATAAGGCCATCCTTCATATAAGATAGGGCCAGGGGCTATCCATAGTATTCAGTATATTGGGCAGACTACATGGGCCAAATGGTTCTTATCTGCCGACACATTCTATGTTTCTATGCAAATGGCTATACCATATATATTAATATTTAGTCACAGTCCCCCTCTCTTTGCATGTGGGGAGCTCTCGCACTGTTAATAAGAGAATGATTCTGTAGCAATTTGATATCTAAAGTCGCTTTTGCAGTGACCAGGATGTGGGTATAATAATCTTTAGTTTGTTCGTGACACCAATTGCAGCGTGCGCAGGGTATTGTACCAGGGCCCTTCAAAGATGTTATAACGCACGTCCCAGTTTAAGAATGCCAGAGTGGTGTAATGTCTCTGTATGGTAGTGGTAATGGTGTCAACAGTGTATCCTACCTGGGTACGGCTGGACTCCTGGCTCCTGGCTCACTTGCAATAAAATGAGGGTAGTGATAGTGGGAGTAATAGAGGATTTTGCAGCAGAAATTGAAATCCAGACTTTTGGTGAAGTTCAAACTTGTTTTTACTGATTGTAACTTTCATCCAAGCAAGATACAGCTTTTGTCTTAGGTCCCAGCAGGTATTGGCAATGGTTGGGGATTTATCTTCTGCTCTATCAACCTGGAGCTTGCAGGAAAGGACGTCAGCTTGTTAGCTCAATACTGTGGAAGGAATTCTGCACTCTATCTTCTGCTGTCTGGGGACTGGCTAGCTGAGGAGGAATGGCTTCTCCCGGGGTCTCTGGATTTTACTCACAGTTTTCTTCACAGGGTATGGTTTTTTCCTGGAACTGGAGTTGTCTGCTTGCTTTCTGCTTTGTTTCATCCAGCTGAGCTGCAAAGCTCAGACTCGAAATCTGATCAAAGCTCAGCACGAGACTTGGTCCAATGATAACATTACAAGGAAAAAATTAACTTTAACATGGTTTTATGCACATTTGTGAGGATATAATCAAAATCCCATCAAATTACAATATAATGGCTCCTGAAGGGCAGTAGCGGGGTAAAAGAGTTTAGTATGGTTAGTGGGGTGTTACATTTTGGATATCAAATTGCTACAGAATCATTCTCTTATTAACAGTGAGAGAGCTCCGCACATACAAAGAGAGGGGGACTGTGACTAAATATTAATATATATGGTATAGCCATTTGCATGCTTTTATGTTTTTATTTATGGTCATATTGCACATGTGCATATTAAAGGGTGTTGAATTGTTATATTAATAGCTGGCCATTTGTTAGAATTTTGGAATTTGTAAGCTAAGTGGTGTAGCAGGCCAAGCACGGCTGCGGTGAGCGCTCGGGTTAATTGTATATCTACATTTTCTTATAAAGCGGTTGTCCGGGTTTCACTCAGGCAGCCCCCTTGACAGGAGCATCGGAGCAGTTCATGCTCCAATGCTCTCCTTTGCCCTGCGCTAAATCACACAGGGCAAAGGAATTTTTTGGAGTTCCAGTGACGTATTGGGGCTCTCCATGGGGCTGCCAGGAAGCCCGATGACATCACCATCACTGATGGGCGGGATTTAGCGCTGCCCTAGCCAGTAAAACGGACAGTTTCCGCCCGGCAGTGTGCTCTTGAAAACAAAAGAGCCTGTGCCCTGCGCGATTTAGTGCAGGGCAAGGGAGCGCATCGGAGCATGAGATGCTCCGATGCTAGCCTCAGGGGGGCTGCCTGGGTGAAAATAAGGGTATGTCCGGGTTCAGCTCTGAACCCGGACAACCCCTTTAAAGGGACTCTGTCACCAGTTTCTAACCCCCACTTTTAAAAATATTGTTCTGTCCATGGAGCCCTTGTGATTACTAAGGTGTTTTTATAAGCTAAATCTGCTGGCTCGTTTTGATAAAAAAAAACGTTTTATCTAACCTGTCAGTCATATAGTTAAGGTGCCCAGGGCGTTTCTCATGGCCTGAAGATGCCGCCCGCCGCCGCCGTTGGTGCCCAGCTCCTCCTCTGCTCTCGTCAGCGCCGCCTGAAAATCATGAGATACGCCTCCGGCTCTCCCTCACTCCCCCCTCCTTCTTTTCTAAGATCCCGCGCGTGCGGCAGTGTTCGCGTTATCGGGAGGTTGAGCGAAGTGCTCGCGCATGCGCACTTCGCTCAATGAGGCTGAACCGAAAAGTCCGCACGGGCGCATCAGGCACAGGCCTGTGCGCACGCGCGGGATCTTAGAAAAGAAGGAGGGGGGAGTTAGGGAGAGCCGGAGGCGTATCTCATGATTTTCAGGCGGCGCTGACGAGAGCAGAGGAGGAGCTGGGCACCAACGGCGGCGGGCGGCATCTTCAGGCCATGAGAAACGCCCTGGGCACCTTAACTATATGACTGACAGGTTAGATAAAACATTTTTTTTATCAAAACGAGCCAGCAGATTTAGCTTATAACAACACCTTAGTAATCACAAGGGCTCCATGGACAGAACAATATTTTTAAAAGTGGGGGTTAGAAACTGGTGACAGAGTCCCTTTAAATGCAACTTTCTTTTTTTTTGCAGTGTTTGAATGTTCTGCCGTCTCATTGGGTCTTTCTCCCTTTTCAAAGAAACTCTGCAGCAATGTTTTTTTCATTATTATTCATTTTGCAAGGGTTAATTAGCTTGTGACTTTATTTTATTGGTTCTTGGAGTGCACAAGTGAGAAAAAAATATCTAATATGTCCACTTGTTACGGTTCCTCCCCTGAATATAGCTCCGTTTTTTTTTTTTTTTTATTGGCCCCTCAGTTCTTTTGCTACAGCCCCTGCTCCTTTTTCGTGCCTAGTATGTATTCACTTGACTTATACACAGGTTCAACGGCACTATTCTTGTTCTCCTATTTGGCGCATGGCCCTAATAAATCCTGCAGTTAAGAATTTATATGATTGGATGACCACCACATATGGATATTCACATACTGCTGTAACGTTTTTGACAACAGTGAATACGCCCTTTGTCAAGCTGTGATTGGCATGTAGTGCAGCATGGTATAGGTATAGGCAGCGCCGTATATAAAAAAAATCTGTAATTGTAGGTTCAGGGAGGAAGGGACTTCATCCCTGCTCAGTGGACATTGTAATCGCTCTAGGTCATTCTTGCAAAAACTAGGTCATGAATGACTAGGTCATTATTGCAAGAACAGCTCATCTTCTCCCTGGCTGTGAAGAGGTCCGCAAGCAATTGTACGGCGTCTCAGCTAGAGCGAATACAACGTCCACTGAGCAGGGACGAAGTCTTCTCTAATACCAGAATTTTGAGTTTGATTTTGATACCAAAAAAAGTATTGCAACACTCGGTACCATGCAAAAAAAAAATATACTCACATGTTAACTACATGGTGCATGGGGTTAACGTGTGAGTATTTTTATTTTTTTATTTTTTTCAAAGTATCAATTGCCCATTATGTGAGGAGGTACTTGATGGGGTCACTTACTATTAATGTGAAGCAAATAGAGGTCTAAATTGATAAAGCCATGTGCCTCATATTAATAGTAACACAGCAAGTACTTCCTGACATAATGGGCATTGGGCAACATGGGGTTAATGTGTAGGCTGGTGTTGGGTACCACAGTATGATAAGGTTACTGGCTATTAAGGTGAGGCACATGGAGTCTAAATTGCTGAAACCATGTGCAACATATTAATAGCAACCTTGTCAAGTAGCCAGCTTAACATAATGGACAACATGGGGTTAATGGCATCAGGTACATGCTGGAGTAACTTGATGTTAATATGAGGCACATTGTTTTATCAATTTGGACCTGCATGTGGCTCACATTAATAGTAAGTAACCTCATCAAGTGTACCTCACATTAATGGTTAACCCAATGTTGCCCAATATTTGATGAGGTGCTTGAGGGCCACTTACTTTGAATGTGAGGTACATGGGGGTACTAATGTAATAGCACCATGTACCTCAGATTAATAATAGACGACCCCCATCTTCTCAAATTATGGTTACTGGTAACATTGCAGTTAATGAGTCAAATGAACCCCAAATCTTGCTGGCTGCCTGATACATGTTTTTTGACTGCCTTTATTTTGAGGCAGGCTAATAATCTTGGAGTATGCGGGACAGTGTGTGGTACCTGCGCGTTTCAGAGCTCTAATGGCTGGGGACTGGGGAAAACAAGAATCAGGAGGAGGAGGAGGCTGCCATTCGCCGAGCACAAGCTGAGACGGTGCAGCAGTACACCCTCCCCCGTCTCTCCTCCTACTTTAATATTAGACACACGTTCATTGGTAGCAGTGGTGCGGCGCCTCATTGTATTGGGCTCTGCGGCGGCCGCGTCATGGGAGGGAGGGATTCCCTCCCCACTTCTCCACTGACTCTGGCCTGATGTGCGTGTTGAGCGCGCATGCGCCTGGCATCAGTGCTCCTCTGCGGCCCGGCAAACTATCTTCCAGGGACTTGTCCTGGCAGTTGGGGACCACTGCTATATAGCACCCGATGACGCATGTTCGGCTCATTCGTAGTCAGGGAGAGCTGAGCATAGGAAGGGACAGAGAGTGTAGGGAGTGTAATTGAATATATTTTTTTTGTACAAAAACATTTCAGAAACCCAAAAGTCTTGTAAGGACTATTGTGTGTGACAGCAGCAATATATGTTTGTAGCGCATCCTGCGCTAAATACCGTGTAATAAGCCGCTTCGGACAGTTAAATTATTCGTGCCACATCTCCTGTGTAAAGTGTGCGCATCCCTAAAATATTAGTGACATCCAGGCAGTGTACTTTTTCCATAGATGGTGTCTGCTGCGGACAGTTAAATTATCCGCGCCACATCTCCTATTTAAGGGTACTTTAACACTAGTGTTATTCTTTTCTGACATTGAGTTCCGTCACAGGGGCTCAATTCTTGAAAATAACTGATCAGTTTTATCCTAATGCATTCTGAATGGAGAGCAATCCGTTCAGGATGCATCAGGATGTCTTCAGTTCAGTCTTTTTGCCTTTTCAGGACGGCGATAATACCGCAGCATGCTGCGGTTTTATCTCCGTCCAAAATTCCGAAACACTTGCCTGAATGCTGGATCAAGAATTTTTTCTTATTGAAATGCATTAATGCTGAGTGTTCCGGAAAAACATATTGCAGTCTGCGCATGCTCAGACCGCAAAAATGTGAAAAAAATAAAATAAATGCCGAATCCTTTTTCCCGGATTACACCGGAGAGACGGATCCGGCATTTCAATGCATTTGTCATACGGATCAGGATCCTGATCTGTCTGACAAATGCCATCCGTTTGCATACGTTTTGACGGATCTGGCAGGTAGTTCCGGTGAAGGAACTGCCTGCTGGAATCCTCTGCCCAGGTGTGAATGTACCCTAAAGTGTGCGCATCCCTAAAATATCTATGACATCCAGTGTACTTTTTCCATAGACGGTGTTAAATTATCCGTGCCACATCTCCTGTGTAAAGTGTGCGCATCCCTAAAATATCAGTGACATCCAGTGTACTTTTTCTGTAGACTAGTAAAGCAACGTTTGGTTCACCATACCATTTGTGTTCCTCAATTACTACAACTATAAATCGGTGTGCCACCGCTACAGGCACTGGCGTCACGATTCTTAAAGGGACCCTGCCCCAGTCACATAAAACACCTGCAACATCCAGGGCACCTCATCCACCATCAGGCCTGGTCCCTATATACAGAGTGTGCCCCAGAGGACTCCTGTGCCAGCCTCTCCTTCACTGCCGCATGCCTGCCCAGGGTTCTTCTACCAAACTGTGAGTAACCCTCGCTTGCCCATAAACCGTGACCTCACAATCGCAATACCCTGCAGGTCTGGCGTGCTGCACTTTGTCAGCTTTAAAACCATACTCCCCCCGGAACCCAAAGACTTTGGTTTCCTGGAAGCAGCTCGGTGAGTCATGGGAAAAACGCAGCCGGTTCGCCATAATCGTCATTGTTTATGGTCGGAACTACGACGGTATCTGATAGTCTTTGAACCTCCGACTTTCGTTTTTTGATTAATGAAAACATTCTTGGCAAATTATTTCGCTTTAGTGTGTCTTGCGCCAGTCCAAGAATTTCACCTCTATCGGTGCAATACGGATGCCCCAGGCCATCCCTCTTAATCATAGCCCCAGTTCAGAAAACTAACAAAATAGAACCGGAGACCTATTCCATTATTCCTAGCTGAAGTATTCAGACGACCCGGCCTGCTTTGAACACTGTAAATTTTTTCAATGGTCAGCTAAGCAGCAGGCACTCTCCCATAATTTCTTTAATGGTCAGGTCAGCAGCAGGCGCTCACCTACAATCTTTTACAGGGTCAGCTCACCTGCAGGCCCTCACCTAATTATACCTAATAGGTAATTTTCACGCATGCTGCTTGGATGTGGTAGCCGTAGCCGTTTCTCAGGTTCCCTCTCCGGAATCTAACAGTGATTCCCCCTTACCCATGGTCACCGTGGTTGGCGCTGAAAATAACATCGAAAGTTAATAGGGCAGACATCCGAATGGATCGTCGCCATCACGGGTACGTACAATCAGCCCCAGGTTAGCTAGAGTCACGAAAGCGGCAGCAGGCCCTCACCCATAATGTTTTAGAGGGTCACCAGCAGGCCCTTGCTCCAAATGTTTTTGAGGGTCACCAGCAGGCCAGCAATCATAATTATTCAAGGCTGTGTATGATGCCCTCCTTTATGTGTAACAAAGGGTGTTTTGGGGTGCCGGTTCCTTGTAATTTTGGGCAGCCCTTTCACTTAGTGCATGGGCTTTATGAGTGTAGGAGTCCCACTACCTGAACAATTGTACCACAATGTGAATAAGGGCCCTCCTTTATGTGATATACAGGTTGTATCGGAGTGCCTCTTCCTTGTAATTTTTGGCAGCACTTGCACTTTATATACAAGTAAATATACAGGAAAGAATGTTTCTTAACAATGTTTCCTCTAAAATCTATTTTATCTTCGGTTTGGTGTGTATTATTCTGTAAAAGTGGCCTACTACTCGGACAACATAGTTCCCAGCAGCGACCTAGGAGTCCAAGATGCATCCAGACATCCTCCCCGTGCTGTTCCCGAACCATTTCGGCGGTGTTTCCATCAATTTCTGGACTTTTCCTATGAACCAGGCACCCTCCCCTCTTCAGAGCAGGGGGTGCCTGGTTTAATGCTCGGGTTCTCCCACTGACTTCCATTATACTCGGGTGCTCAAGAGAGCACCCGAGCATCCCCATGTGTTTGGCCCAAGCAACCGAGCACTACGGTGCTTGATCAACACTAAACACTAGCTGTCTCCTCATCAACTGGAGATAGGACCCATTGTTACTGATAATGGGAAGAACAGCCACTTTTACCGGGCAAAACACACCCTCTTTGAGCTGCAAACGCAAAATGCTCTTCCCCAACATCGCATGATATGGGACGTTTCCACGGTACTCCATGTTCCGTACGTTAGACCGCCTGTATGAGCCAAGGAAGGGTATGCTGACAAATCTGATTGGTGAGAGGACAAAAGATGTGGCACCTCCATTTCACAGCCACCTGAGCCCTGAGGAGGATTAACTGGCAGAGGTGGGGGACATAAACGACCAGGAATTTTATACACAACTAGGTGATTTATCTACCCAAACGACAGGAGAGGAGCAGGAGGAGCATGATGAGCTGGAGGGTGATGTCGAAGACGACACAGATGACCCCAACAGACTGTGGCAGTATGCAGTGGAGATGGAGGTAGAGAGGCCCTCCAAGTCCCTTGTGCAAATGGCCAGATACATGCTGTCATGTTTGTAGAGTGACAGACACATTGTCAGGATTCGGCAGAGGGATGACCACTGGCTATCCACATTGCTAGACACTCCTACTGGACAAAAATGGGGGCATTTTTTATATCTCCTGAGAGGGATTCAAAAAATGGACTGCTATAGAGATAAGCACTGTAGTCAGTTGGTCACTAGAGATGTCCCGAACTATTCACCGGTGAACATAGCTTGTTCACCGCGGCGGGTGAACATATGCGATGTTCGGTCCGCCCCCTATTCATCATCATTGAATAAACTTTGACCCTCGTACCTCACAGTCAGCAGACACATTCCAGCCAATCAGCAGCAGACCCTCCCTCCCAGACTCTCCCACCTCCTGGACAGCATCCATTTTAGATTCATTCGGAAGCTGCATTCTCAGTGAGAGGAGGGACAGTGTAGCTGCTGCTGATTTAATAGGGAAATCGATAGCTAGGCCAGTGTATTCGGTGTCCACTACAGTCCTGAAAGACTCATCTGATCTCTGCTGTAAGGACAGCACCCCAAAAAGCCCTTTTTAGGGCTAGAACATCAGTCAGATTTTTTTTTTTTTTTTTTCCTGTGTGATCAAATTGCAGTTGCCTGCCTGCCAGCGTGTGTGTCAGGCTCACAGCCCTGCAAGTGCATAGTGTCAACAGCGCAACTCATATCTGGTGTCACATTTGATTACATTTAAAGAAAAACAACAATTATGACTGTGAATAACTAGCACAGTTACACACACGTGTTTGTGTGTTTAAGGCCCAGCTGCAAGTCCATAGTGTCACTTCAGCGCAACTCATATCTGGTGTCACAGTAGCTTGCACGCATAGTACAACTTAACTAATCTAAAAAAAATGACAGGCAGAGGCAGGCCACCCCGCAGGGGCCGTCGTGGTCATGGTGCTGTGATTCCCTTTGGCCCTAGAATAATGCCCAGTGTTCAGAGGCCACGTACCCTGAACTCGAAAAGTTCTGAGGACATAGTTGACTGGCTTACACAGGACACCCAATCTTCCGCTCGGAACCTTGACACACCATCCTCCTCCAGCTCAGCTTCGGCACCTCTCAAGTTACCACTCGCCCACTTGCCGCCACCACCAACACTAGCACCACAGCCACTTCACTTGATCTGGCAGATTAGTTATTTACACATCAGTTGGAAGAAATGAGTGATGTGCAACCATTATTGCAAGAGGATGTAGATAACAGGGATATGTCTCAGTCAGGCAGCATTACACACATGGACGTACAGTGTGATGATGATGATGATGTTGTACCCGCTGCTGCTTCCTTTTCTGAGTTGTCAGATACAAGTGAAGCGGTTGATGATGACGATGTGTCCGTAGATGTCACGTGGGTGCCCACTCGAAGAGAAGAAGAACAGGGGGAAAGTTTAGATGGGGAGACAGAGAAGAGGAGGAGACGAGTTGGAAGCAGGGGGAGGTCGTCGCACGCAAGGAGCTAGTGGCACAGTCAGACAGCATGTATCGGCACCCGTGGTCAGCCAGACAGCACGCCAATCAACGCATGCTGTTGCCACCACCAGAATGCCATCATTGCAAAGCTCAGCAGTGTGGCATTTTTTTTGTGTGTCTGCCTCTGATAACAGCGATGCCATTTGCAACCTGTGCCAAAAGAAACTGAGTCGTGGGAAGTCCAACACCCACCTAGGTACAACTGCTTTGCGAAGGCACATGATCTCACATCACAAACGCCTATGGGATCAACACATGAGTAGAAGCAGCACACAAACTCAAAGCCACCATCCTCCTCCTGGTCCAGGATCTTCAGCCACGTCAACCACTGCTGTCCTCCTTGCTCCCTCTCAACCACCCGCCACTCCACCTCTCGCCTTGAGCAGTTCCTGCTCATCTGCCCACATTCAGATGTCTGTCAAGGACATGTTTGAGCGTAAGAAGCCAATGTCACAAAGTCACCCGCTTACCCAGCGTCTGACAGCTGGCTTGTCTGAACTCTTAGCCCACCAGCATTTACCATACAAGCTGGTGGAGTAAGAGGCCTTCAAAAAAATTGTAGCTATTGGGACACCGCAGTGGAAGGTACCCGGCCGAAATTTCTTTGCACAAAAGGCAATCCCCAACCTGTACTCGATTGTGCAAAAGGAAGTCATGGCATGTCTGGCACACAGTGTTGGGGCAAGGGTCCATCTGACCACTGATACCTGGTCTGCAAAGCATGGTCAGGGCAGGTATATCGCCTACACTGTGCATTGGGTAAACCTGCTCACGGCTGCCAAGCATGGAATGCGTGGCTCTGCAGAGGAGTTGGTGACACCGCCACGACTTGCAGGCAGGCCTGCTGCCACCTCCTCTACTCCTCCTACTCCATCCTCTTCCATAACCTCCTCGGCTGAGTCCTCTTCTGCTGCGGCGTCTGGCTGCACATCAACTGAATCCCCCCAGCTCCCCAGGGGCTATTCCACATCCAGGATACGACAGTGTCACGCCGCCTTGGGGTTGACTTGCCTGAAAGCGGAGAGTCGCACCGGACCAGCACTCCTGTCCGCCCTGAACGCACAGGTGGATCAGTGGCTGACTCTGCACCAACTGGAGATCGTAAAGTGGTGTGTGACAATGGAAGCAATTTGTTGGCGGCATTGAATTTGGGCAAGTTGACACATGTGCCGTGCATGGCACATGTGTGTAAACTGATCACACAACGCTTTGTGCATAAGTACCCAGGCTTACAGGACGTCCCAGCATCGCTTTAGGATAGGGGACATAACAGGGATTAAACTGATAGGAATAGTACTACTTAACACACCACACATATTGGGATTGCACAGTACATTACACGGCACGCGCGCAGTGCCCCATATTGGAATTAAGAGGACCGACCAAACATCTTTTTCTATCTCCTGGTTCCTAAAATCGATTCCATATACACGTCCCCTGATAGGAATAGTACTACTTAACACACCGCTCCTATCTGGTGGCACATTAGATTGCATGCGCAGTGCCCCAAATTGGAAGTAGGAGGACCGACCAAGCATCTTTTTCCATC
Source organism: Bufo gargarizans (assembly GCF_014858855.1). Lineage (NCBI taxonomy): Eukaryota > Metazoa > Chordata > Amphibia > Anura > Bufonidae > Bufo > Bufo gargarizans. The sequence goes on along the minus strand of NC_058084.1, from coordinate 403,293,370 downwards.
TCCCAGTTCCTAAAATCGATGCCATATACACGGAGATTAAACTTATAGGAATAGTACTACTTAACCAGGCATCCTCAAACTGCGGCCCTCCAGCTATTGAAAAACTACAACTCCCACAATGCCCTGCTGTAGGCTGATACTTGTAGGCTGTTCGGGCATGCTGGGAGTTGTAGTTTTGCAACAGCTGGAGGGCCGCAGTTTGAGGATGCCTGTACTTAACACACCTTATAATAACACAGAGAGAGGCAACGCAGAGAGAGGAGTCTGAAGAAGAGGAGGCTTTGAGGAGGTGGAAGACCGAACACAGCAGGCATCCCAGGGGGCTTGTTGTCACCTTTCGGGGACCCTTGGTGTTGTACGTGGCTGGGTGGAGGAAGAGACCTTCAATGACGTCAGTGAGGACAAGGAACGGGACATGGCTAGCTTGGTATCCAACCTTGTGCAAATGGGGAGTTTGCGGTTGTGCAAATGGACTGTTTGCGGTGCGTTAAACAGGGAGTTTGGTCTGTCATAGTTTGGTCTGTCACTGTGAAGCGGGCGTAACCGTTACACTACCTGATCGATATAACATCATACCTGATGTTTTAAAGCACATTATTCCAAACAATCTAGGATTGTTAGGTGATTTATGCCCTTTATGGATTAAAACCCGACTCTGCGTCAACTACGTAACTTTCCATGGGAGTTTTGCCATGGATCCCCCTCCGGCATGCCACAGTCCAGGTGTTAGTCCCCTTAAAACAACCTTTCCATCACTATTGTGGCCAGAAAGAGTCCCTGTGGGTTTTAAAATTCGCCTGCCTATAGAAATCTATGGCGGTTCGCCCAGTTCGCCCGTTCGCGAACATTTGCGGAAATTCACGTTCGCCGTTCGCGAACGGAAAATGTTATGTTTGCGACATCTCTATTGGTCACTGCCTACGAGCCCTCACACTCAAGCTCTACTGCCATTACTGGTGGGGGACAGGGGTCTTGAGCAGCACCAGCTCTATATGCAGCAACTTGAGTCTGGAGTCTCTGATGAGCAGTTTTCTTTAGCAGCCTACTGAAGAAACCACACAGCAGCAGCAGAACATTCAGCCCTAACAAGCAGGTGGTGGCATAATTGGACTGCACCTTGTCACCCATGATCCAAGATCCCCTGGACTTCTAGGCATATAAACTTGAAGTGTGGCCCCAACTGGCTGAGTTTGCCATGGGCATGCTTTCCTGTCCAGCCAGTAGTATGGCATCAGAGTGGGTGTTCAGTGCGACGGGGGTCAAAGTTATCCCTAAGAGACCTCGCCTTTCCTCCCTAAATGTTGTGAGACTAACATTCATAAAGATCAATCAGGTGTAGATCAACCAGGATTTCCAGACTCCGATCCCTGATGCAACAAAATTGATAATTCTGCCACTAATGATGATACAGTAGTGTGCTGCCACACCAGAATATTCTGCACCATGGGCTGCTACTTCTGGCCACATCCTGCTGCCCATCTGATGCCACCCACTCCTGTTTTGGCTTACAAAAACTGATCAAATACTGATGCAAAATACTGACCAAATACTGACTGTGTTAAAGAGGCCATTAAAGTCTTGCATGTGTAATTTTATTCCTTGTTAAAAAAAATGATTTTACAGTCAGTATTTTGCATCAGCATTTGATTATGCTTTGCGAGCCAAAAGCAGGAGTGGGTCCAAAACACAGAAGAGATTCATATATTTCTATTACATTTTATCTCTGTTTTGGACCCACTACTGGTCAGAAAGATACTTTAAGGATGCTCAAAATACATGTTTCGTGTTTTTTTTTTCTTTCTGACTGATCAGAAGAACGGAAAAATGAACAGTGATGTGAACACAGCCTTACTGCTACTGACCCCCCTCCTCACTCTGTCGTGGGGCCACTATTGTTAGTGTTACTGCCACTACTGTTGCCCCTCATCCCCACTATGTTATTGGGCCATTATTGTCACTGTTACTGCCACTGCTACTGCTACCACCCTCCCCACTCTGTCATGGGGCCACTACTGTTACTGCTACTGCTGCCCCCCTCCCACTCTGTTATGGGGACACTATTTTCACTGTTACTGCCACTGCTGCTGCCACCCTCCCCACTCTGTCATGGGGCCACTACTGTCACTGCCACTGCTGCCCCCCTCCCACTCTGTTATGGGGCCACTATTGTCACTGTTATTGCCACTGCTGCTGCCACCCTCCCCACTCTGTCATGGGGCAACTACTGTTACTGCTGCCCCCCTCCCGCTCTGTTATGGGGACACTATTTTCACTGTTACTGCCACTGCTGGTGCCATCCTCCCCACTCTGTCATGGGGCAACTACTGTCACTGCCACTGCTGCCCCCTCCCGCTCTGTTATGGGGCCACTATTGTCACTGTTATTGTCACTGCTGTTGCCACCCTCCCCACTCTGTCATAGGGCCACTACTGTTACTGCCATTGCTACCCCCCCCCCTCCCACTCTGTTATGGGGACACTATTTTCACTGTTACTGCCACTGCTGCTGCCACCCTCCCCACTCTGTCATGGGGCCACTACTGTCACTGCCACTGCTGCCCCCTTCCCGTTCTGTTATGGGGCCACTATTGTCACTGTTATTGCCACTGCTGTTGCCACCCTCCCCACTCTGTCATGGGGCCACTATTGTCACTGTTATTGCCACCCTCCTCACTCTGTCATGGGGCCACTATTGTTACTGCCACTGCTGCCACCCTCCCCATGCACAGTGAATCTACAGCTAACAGAAAGGATTAAAAAGCATGTGTTTGGACTTCTACAACATGCATTAAAAGAACATATTGTTTTCTCCACCGCAGGCGCTGCCTGCATTTCTTTATTTTGTTCCACTAAGGAGCTATTGCACTGCAGTGGCTTGGGTATATCTGATTTATCGCAATTTCTGACAACTTAATTCATAACAAATCGAATTTCTAGTTGAAGTTAGGTGAATTGGCTAAATCAAATTTTTCAAAACTTAGCTCATCTCTCATTCAGGGTCATGGCCACCCTTGTGTTCATTGGAAGCTGTATAAATCAGTAAGCAGTAATCTATCCCTGTGATGGTTATGGAGACAAGTATTTTATGGTTTCAAGGGTTTTCTCATGAAAAAAATGATCACGTATACACCGTATAGGTGATATAGGTATGATTGCTGGAACACCCACCTATCACTAGAATAGAATAAGGTAGAATAGAGCAATCAGACGAGAGAGAAGGAATGGGACCCCAGTTCTAGTTATTCTGGAAATCCCAGCATTAAGGCTCTCAAAGATTATACATTTATTGCCTGTTCTCTAGGTAAGTGATACATGTACATGGTGCAAAAACTGCTTTATTTATGTAATGGGATGCAGAATATTCATTGTCCCATGTAAGAAAAAGGGTCTTAAACCCAATAATGATACAGTATATGATGCAGTTTTGTTGTGGTTCTTATAATACTTGTTGTCCTGGTCGTATGTAGTAATAAGTGGCAGGGGCGATATTCGAATTAGCGATATTTCGTGAATATTTGGCAGAATTTTCGTTATATATTCGAGAATTCGAGATTATTTTCTTGATTGCAAAAAATAGGCAACGTAATATTCGGGAAATGCGCTCGAAATACAGGTGTGGGTCACTATAGCTACATTTTTAAAGCTGCTAGAAGTTTCCTGAGACTGGAGAAAATGGTTGGCACGGCAGAACATTATAATAGCTTTATATACAGATAGAGTGCTCTAATATATTCACGATTGCAAAATCGAAACCAATGATGCGAATATTTTGGCGCAATACGTGCAACTTCAGATTTTAACAGGTCTGACTACTTATTAGTTTTGGTGCACTAAGTATCAGCTACACTATATCGGGATATAACCTACACTGACTATCTCCCACTAACTATCTGTATTATATATATATATAAACTAACTAACTATCTAATGTAATGACACATGAAAGCAGAGAGCACAGCAATAACACTGCTGTCTCTCTCAGATCTACAAAATACTGCATACATACTGGGGATGTTCTTATATATTAAGAGGTAGACAACTTTCCTATTGGTTGCTAGGGATGTTGCTAAGCTCAGACAAAGACATTACAAATATATATCACAATATTCCAAATATTCGCAAATTCTCGAAAGTGCTGATATTCGCGAATAATATTCGTTATTCGAATATTTAAGCCCAACACTCGTCATATGATGTAGAAGATAACTAAGCTTTAACATTAAAAGGGAAACTCCTTGAAGGCTAAGCAGCCTTTACAGTATCATTGGAGGCGACATTAAAGAGGTTTCACCATGAAAAGTATTCTATATTTTTCCAACTAACACCTGGATCTGAATACTTTTCGAATTGCAGGTAATTAAAAATTCTGTATAGCCACTGAGCCATTCAACAAAACGTATCTGTATAGCGCCATCTGCTGTTTGTTCTTTTCCTTATTTCTTGTCCATCTTCACTTGCAATCACTACGTTTACATTTTCAACTCTCTTTAGGTGTATTCTGCTCTGTTAGAAGCTGCGGCAATTACAGGAAAAGAGCTACTGAATACAGGAATCCCCCCCCCCCTTCCCCCAGCTACCAGCTTAAAATATATCTAGCAGAAAAATTGTAGCAATAAATGCATCCATGTGAGGTACAGGGTTATCATGTTTGTCATGTACTGTATTATATGATGTCTGATTCTAATGTTTTACATCAGTCGCCATAACCCCTTTAAGCAAAATGTGATTTTTTTTTTCTTTAAATGGGTGTTAAAATTGTATATACAATATTTCATATTACAATGTCACATGCAGATTATCTATATATATATACAAATATATATATATATATATATATATATATATATATATATATTTGTATATATATATATAGATAATCTGCATGTGACATTGTAATATGAAATATTGTATATACAAACCGGATTCCAAAAAAGTTGGGACACTATACAAATCGTGAATAAAAACTGAATGCAATGATGTGGAGGTGCCAACTTCTAATATTTTATTCAGAATAGAACATAAATCACGGAACAAAAGTTTAAACTGAGAAAATGTACCATTTTAAGGGAAAAATATGTTGAATCAGAATTTCATGGTGTCAACAAATCCCCCAAAAAGTTGGGACAAGGCCATTTTCACCACTGTGTGGCATCTCCCCTTCTTCTTACAACACTCAACAGACGTCTGGGGACCGAGGAGACCAGTTTCTCAAGTTTAGAAATAGGAATGCTCTCCCATTCTTGTCTAATACAGGCCTCTAACTGTTCAATCGTCTTGGGCCTTCTTTGTTGCACCTTCCTCTTTATGATGCGCCAAATGTTCTCTATAGGTGAAAGATCTGGACTGCAGACTGGCCATTTAAGTACCCGGATCCTTCTCCTACGCAGCCATGATGTTGTGATTGATGCAGAATGTGGTCTGGCATTATCTTGTTAAAAAATGCAGGGTCTTCCCTGAAAGAGATGACGTCTGGATGGGAGCATATGTTGTTCTAGAACCTGAATATATTTTTCTGCATTGATGGTGCCTTTCCAGACAGGCAAGCTGCCCATGCCACACGCACTCATGCAACCCCATACCATCAGAGATGCAGGCTTCTGAACTGAGCGTTGATAACAACTTGGGTTGTTCTTGTCCTCTTTGTTTCGGATGACATGGCGTCCCAGATTTCCAAAAAGAACTTCGAATCGTGACTCGTCTGACCACAGAACAGTCTTCCATTTTGCCACACTCCATTTTAAATGATCCCTGGCCCAGTGAAAACGCCTGAGCTTGTGGATCTTGCTTAGAAATGGCTTCTTCTTTGCACTTTAGAGTTTCAGCTGGCAACGGCGGATGGCACGGTGGATTGTGTTCACTGACAATGGTTTCTGGAAGTATTCCTGAGCCCATTCTGTGATTTCCTTTACAGTAGCATTCCTGTTTGTGGTGCAGTGTTGTTTAAGGGCCTGGAGATCACGTGCATCCAGTATGGTTTTACGCCCTTGACCCTTACGCACAGAGATTGTTCCAGATTCTCTGAATCTTCGGATGATGTTATGCACAGTTGATGATGATAGATGCAAAATCTTTGCAATTTTTCGCTGGGTAACACCTTTCTGATATTGCTCCACTATCTTTCTGCGCAACATTGTTGGAATTGGTGATCCTCTACCCATCTTGGCTTCTGAGAGACACTGCCACTCTGAGAAGCTCTTTTTATACCCAATCATGTTGCCAATTGACCTAATTAGTGTTAATTGGTCTTCCAGCTCTTCGTTATGCTCAAATTTACTTTTTCCAGCCTCTTACTGCTACTTGTCCCAACTTTTTGGGGATTTGTTGACACCGTAAAAATTTGAATCAACGTATTTTTCCTTTAAAATGCTACATTTACTCGGATTAAACGTTTGAGCTGTCATCTACATTCTATTACAAATAAAATATTGACATTTGCCATCTCCACATCATTGGATTCAGTTTTTATTCACAATTTGTTTAGTGTCCCAACTTTTTAGGAATCCGGTTTGTACAATTTTAACACCCATTTCAAGAAAAAAAAATCACATTTTGCTTAGAAGGGGTTTTAAAGAAGGATATATATATATATATATATATATATATATATATGTACTGTATGTATGTATGTTACACAGTCACTCAAAAACGCAACCATCAATTTAAACTAAACTTGGTATACACATCCCTTGCTAGCTGGGAAGAAATCTTGAGGGGTCACAGCTCTCTGGGATATTCCTAAAAAATGACTTCCATTAGCCAATACAAGCCTGCAAGTCTTTCTCTTTATATCCCAACTGCCATACACACGGTCACATGTCCCTTATCAGCCAATGGAAGCTCGCAGGCCCCTAGTCTCCACATACACACAGTTTTACTGCAGGTTTCCATATCAACGCAGCCATTATTCCTCACTGCTGAAGGTCAGCTTTAGGCTAGGGCTACACGAAGACAATTAGTCGCACGACACATAGGGCACAACTAGACTGCTACATGTGTCATGCGACATTGATGTTGCAACAATGTTGCGTGACAATTTTTATAATAATAGTCTATGGCAGGGATGACCAACTTGCGGCTCTCCAGCTGTTTTAAAACTACAACTGTCATGGCGGACTGGATCTCAGATACACAGACAACCAAAAAAACAAGTATCTAGGCGAGATGCTGGGGAAAGGTCACCTCCTAGCAAATCCCTGACTTCTCTCCCTACGCTGCTAAGCCCACATTCAGACCTTGAAGGTAGGAATAATGTGTCCTCGTACCTGGACTGCAAGTACCCTAGAATCCCTGAGATGGTGAAAGGGGAAAAGGGGCAGAAGACACACAAACAGCCTAGACCGCAAATAACAAAAACAGAAACCAAACTTATCTGAGCTGGAACAGAAAATCCTTCCTTCCTTCCTTGAATCCAAGGGCAGACTGAATTCTATAACCTGCACGGCCCTCTGGGAGTAAAAGCAATTTAAGCCAATGACCCCACCCAGAGCACCTGAAGGAAGGCGGATCCAGCACGATTCCAAAACAAAACAAATTATTAGACACGTGCTGCCAATCTGACAGACCTCCGCAGACCATCCTAACAGGGCATGATAGTACCCCCCCTTCTACGGGTGACCTCCGGGCACCCCGGACCAACCTTATCTAGGTGGGCTCTGTGAAATGCCCTAACCAGTCGGCTGGCACTGACATCTTTTTTTTAATTTATTATAAATAGTTTTTTATTTGAGTTTCACATAAAGAACAGATCCATAAAAGAGAAAACACATTACTCTAACACTAAGCAAAATTCAACCATTAACAGTTAATGATTACAGTTCCTTTTCCTTTTCTTTTCCCTTCCTTCTCCCATTTCCCTCCCTCCTCCCCCCCCCCCCTCCCTCCACGTGGGGACGTGAAAAAATAAAAAAATAAATCATCCTCCGACACTAAAGTAACCAATTTTTCCACACTTGGTCGAGATTTGGTGACTTTTTTTTGTGATTCTTCATCACTCGTTCTTCTTTAATTAAATGATCTATCATTTTTCTCCACTGTCCCACCGTCGGTAAATCTGCTTTTATCCATTTCCTGAGTATAAGCAATCTGGCCTGAAATAATACTTTATTCAAAACCAGTCGTGTTTTTTTATTTAGCTTCAAATGTTCAGTTGCCCCTAGAATACAGATTGTTGGATCCTTGGGCAGCCGAACTTTCAAGAGCAAAAATACGGTTTCCATTATTTCTGTCCAATATCTATGGAGCTTGGGACATCTCCAGAAACAATGTATTAAGTCTGCTCTCTCCTCCCAGCATTTTGGGCACTTATCTGTTGCTTTCACTCCCATTCTTTTCAACATCCATGGAGATCGATGCAATCTGTGCACTATAAAGAATTGTGAGATCTTATGTGAGCCCCTGTCCGAAATTGTCGCGTAATTTCTAAGGGCATCTCTCCAATTTTCTTCTGAAAAGGAGTCTAGAGCCTTCTCCCATTTTCCTACAGCAAGCATTGTAATCCTTTTTCTCTTTCCTTCCATCAAAAGCCTATATCTCCTTGCAGTTGTTCCTCCTCCTTCCCCTACTATAGTGAACTTGTCCAACCTGTCTGATTTTTCCCTTCTATACCTGTCCTCCTGTACCACTGTCCGCAGTGCATTCCTAAGTTGGAGATATTTATACGTATCAATATGGGGGATCCCAAATTTCAACACCATTATATTAAAGTCCTTCAGCTTATCTTCGTCAAAGATCTGGTCTAGATATATCATTCCTTTTTTTCCCCAATCTATATAGTCCCTTATTGTTTCTAATTCTTTTAAATTAAGATTTTTCCATATCGGTGTGTATTTCAAAAACCCTTTAATCTCCAATATCTTCTTAACTTCCCCCCATACATATTCTATTAAGTTTAATATCCTATTATCAGAATTTTTTTTCCCCAAGAAACCTGACTCCAACACCTCTAAGTGATTACCTCCCTCTTTCCAACCCCATCTATTTAATTCTTGCCTACCCACTTGACTATCTAAGCTACCCTTTATATTCCCATATTGAGTTATTAAATAATAAAGAAACAAATTGGGGACCGCTAATCCTCCCTCCTGCACTGGGAGCTGAAGGACTTCCTTCTTTATCCGAGGGATCGCACCCTTCCAAATAAAGTCCCCCATTAGTCTATCAAATAATTTAAAAGTAGTCTGCGGTATTCTCACTGGAGCATTTTGCAATATATAAAGTATCTTTGGGAGAAGGACCATTTTTTTTAGGTTTACCCTACCTTGGATTGACATTTGCAGTCTTTTCCATATATGTATTTTAGTTCTTAATTCTTTTATTAGGGGAAGGACATTTAATTTTTCATATTCTTCTATATTTCCGGAGATTTGTATGCCGAGATATTTAAAATTTTCACGTTTTTTAAGAACATGCACCCGTGTGTCTCCCTGTAATTGTCTATCTCCTAATAATAGCATATGTGATTTCCCCCAATTTATCTTTAGACCAGAGAAAAACCCAAACTTATCTATTATCTCTATCACTCTATTAAACTGATCCCCAGTGTTTTGCAAAAAAAGTAAAATATCGTCCGCATACATTAACAATTTTTCTTCTCCGCCCGCATACTGGAAGCATTTAATCTCCCTATCATTTCTTATTATATTTGCCAAAGGTTCAATTGCAATAGCAAATAGCAGTGGGGAGAGAGGGCATCCCTGCCTTGTGCCACGAAATAGGGCAAACGGCAGAGACAAGCTCCCATCCACCACCACTCTAGCCCTGGGGTTTAGATATATTAACTGGATCCACCCTATAAATCCCTCCCCTATACCAAATCTCCTTAATACTGCCCATAGATACTCCCATTCAATACAATCAAATGCCTTTTGGGCATCCAATGAGAGTATCGCTTTCTCCCCTGCATCCAATCTATTGGCTTCGATATTAAGGAATAGCCTTCTTATATTGGAATATATTGTTCTGCCCGGTATAAATCCTGTCTGATCTTTATTTATTATTACTTTGATAACCCTTGAAAGCCTATCAGCTAGGACTTTTGCCAGAATTTTAACATCCGTATTCAACAGGGATATTGGCCTGTATGAAGCGGGATCTGTTTGTTCTTTTCCCTTTTTTGCAATCAGTGTAATAATTGCTTCCTTCATAGAGTTCGGTAGGTCGCCTAATTTTCGAGCCTCGTCCAGTTTTATCTTTAATTCTGGTACTAAAACCTGGGAGAAGGTTTTATATATTTCAAAGGGAAGCCCGTCCCCACCCGGTGCTTTCTCAGATTTAACCTTCCCCAGAGCTAGATTTATTTATGCCACCATTATTTCTTTTTCCAGATATTCTTTTTGGGACTTAGATATCCTACTAAGGGCGATCTCGTCCAGGTATGAATCTAGCTCTTGTTTTGAGTATTGTACCCTAGACTTATATAACTCTAGGAAATACTCCCAGAACACTTTTTTAATACCTTTGGGTGTGGTGATTAATTTACCCGTTTTATCTTTAATTGCATCTATCCATGATTTCCCTTTTTGATTTCTCACTATATTTGCTAGTATTTTACCGACCTTTTCACCCTCCGAGGCCAGTTGGATGCCTTGAAAGAGCAATTCTTTCCTGCTTTTCTCTAATTGATATATCTTCAACTTTTCCTGTTCTTCCTCCCAAACTCTCTTATTAAGTGCAGTAGGATATCTCATACTTGCCATACCTGCCTCTTGCAGTCTTTTCTCCAATGCCTTCCCGTTCTCTCTAGTTCTTTTTTTCCAATGATTTACCTTTTTAAACAATACTCCCCTCAGAAATGCCTTGAAAGTGTCCCAAACCACAAATCTACTGGCAGAACCGTTATTTTCCATAAAAATTTTTTTTAGTTCCTCAGTTATACTCTCTGTATCTGAGATCAATAGTAGCCAATGGGAGTTGAACTTAAACAACGGCGGAGTATTGTTTTTATTCAAGTCCAGCTCAACTGTCATTGCATTATGGTCTGACAGGACCATAGGTATATATTTTGTCGTGATCCTATTTTGGGACATTAAATTTTTATTTCCAAAAGTCATATCTATTCTCGACCAAGTTTGGTGTGATTTGAATAACAAGAATATCTAGTTTCATCCGGGTGCTGAACCCTCCAAACATCTACCCAATTAAATTCATGGGCTACTTTACATAAATCTACATTTTGTGCTCCTCCCCCTCTGCTAGACGTCCTATCCCTGAGTGGATCCATAACCGCATTGTAATCACCTACCGCAATCAATATACATTCCTGTTTATTTAGCATAAATCTATACAATTGATACAGAACATCTGGTTTATATGGTGGTGGAATATATATATTTGCGATTACAGTTTTAATCCCTTCTACATAACAATGTAAAAAGAGGTATCTGCCATGGTCATCGGTCTCACATGCCAAAAATTCAAATTTAATCTTATTATGTATCAGAATTGAGACCCCTCTGGAGTAAGTGGTATATACAGAATGATATCCCGCCGCCACCCATCCCCTCTCCAACCATCTTACTGATTCCTTATCCAAATGTGTCTCCTGGAGGCAGATGATGGCTGGCAGAAACCTCTTCATCCACTCAAGGATAGCGTATCTTTTAACCCTCTCACGGAGCCCCCTCACATTCAATGAAAGGATCCTAACCATCTACAGAGGGGGAGGAGAAAAAAAAAAAAAAAAAAGTCAAGAATCGTGGAGATCTCGAACTCTAAATTTCCATCGACCAGAACAGGAGGAGGGGCAATGGCGATGGTTCCACCGGTCTCACATATTTTTTCAATAAAGATCTATGGAATACATCATGGATTCTCCAAGTCTGCGGAAGATCCAACCGAAACGCTACTGGATTGATCAGTGCAGATATTTTGTACGGGCCGATAAATCTTGGACCCAGTTTCCAAGATGGCACTCTCAATTTAATATTTTTAGTGGACAACCACACCAGATCACCCACACACAGGTCCGGACCAGTCACACGTCTCCTGTCAGCCATTTGCTTATACCTCTCACCCATCGTCTCCAAATTCACTTGTATCCTCTGCCACATTGAAGACAAGGTAGAGGAAAATCTTTCCTCCTCTGGCATCCCAGAGGAACTAGTCCCAGAAAAGGTACCAAACTGAGGATGAAAACCATATGCGCCAAAAAATGGCAACTTACCCGTGGACTCCTGTCTACGGTTATTCAAAGCAAACTCCGCTAGGGGCAAGAATGAATACCAGTTCTCCTGATTCTCTGCCACAAAACACCTCAAGTAGGTCTCCAGGTTGGATGGAAAGCCGAAGAGAACGAAAGTTGAATGCCAAGCCGAGAGCAGAACGCCCTCCAGAACCTGGAGACAAACTGCATACCCCTATCAGAAACCACATCCGAAGGAATACCATGCAATTTCACGATATTATCAACAAAAATTGCGCAAGAGTCTTGGCATTAGGCAGACTAGTTAACGATATAAAATGAGCCATCTTGCTTAAAACGGTCAACTACCACCAAAATCACAGTTTTCCCGGAGGAACTCGGTAGATCCGTAATAAAGTCCATGGACAAGTGCGTCCAAGGACGAGACGGAATAGATAAAGAAAGGAGTGAACCAGCCAGTCGAGTATGAGCAACCTTAGATCGTGCACAGGTTACACAAGCTGCCACGTAATCCTCAATGCTCCTACGTAACCCGGGCCACCAGAACCTCTGGGACACAAGGTCACAGGTGGACTTACCACCAGGATGTCCGGCAAGGACAGTATTGTGATGTTCCTTGAAAACCTTGTATCGCAGTTCTTCGGGTACAAACAACCTCCCTGGGGGACAAGAACCAGGAGCCGCCTCCTGGGCTCCCAACACCTCCATCTCCAAATCGGCATTCAGGGCGGAAACCAAAACCCCATCAGCCAAAATCGGAGCAGGATCCTCTGAATCACCTCCCCCAGGAAAACTGCGAGACAACGCATCTGCCTTGATGTTTTTAACCCCCGGACAAAAAGTAACAACAAAATTGAACCTGGTAAAAAACAGTGACCATCTGGCCTGCCTAGGGTTCAGATGCTTGGCAGATTGCAGGTAAGCCAAATTCTTATGATCCGTATAAACAGTAACGGGGTGAGAAGCCCCCTCCAACCAGTGACGCCATTCCTCAAAGGCCAATTTTATAGCCAGTAACTCTCTATCTCCCACATCATAGTTCCTCTCGACGACCGAGAGCTTCTTGGAATAAATTGCACATGGGACCCACTTGCCAGGAGAAGAACCCTGCGACAGCACCGCTCCCACCCCCACTTCTGATGCATCCACCTCCACCACGAATGGCTGAGACACATCGGGCTGCACCAGAATGGGAGCAGACGCAAAACACTCCTTAATAGTCGAAAAGGCCTGCAATGCCTCCTCCGACCAAACAGAGACGTCTGCACCCTTCTTTGTCATATCAGTCAGAGGTTTAACAATGGTGGAATAGTTCAGAATAAATTTTCTATAATAATTAGTAAACCCCAAAAACCGCATTAAAGCTTTCTGATTCTCTGGTCGGTCCCATTCCAGAACCACCCGGACCTTTTCGGGGTCCATACAAAAACCAGAGTCAGAAAGCAGATATCCCAATACGGAAGCTCCTGCACAGAAAACACACATTTTTCCAGTTTGGCATATAATTTATCCTCCCGAAGGATCGTCAAAACCTGTCTCACATGATCCTGATGGTTCTTCAGATCAGGCGAGTAAATTAAAATGTCATCTAAGTAAACTACCACGAACCTCCCCACCAAGTGATGAAAAATGGCATTGACGAATTGCTGAAATACCGCTGGCGCGTTCGTCAACCCAAAAGGCATAATCAGATTCTCAAAATGACCCTCGTGCGTATTGAAGGCCGTCTTCCACTCATACCCTTCCTTGATTCTGATCAGATTGTAGGCCCCCCTTAAATCCAACTTGGAGAACACCCTGGCACCAACAATTTGATCAAAAAGGTCTGAGATCAAAGGAAGGGTATACGGACCCCGGACCGTAATACGGTTCAATTCCCGAAAATCCAAACACGGTCTCAGCGATCCATCCTTTTTCTTAACAAAGAAAAAACCTACTGCCACCGGAGACTTAGATGGCCTAATATGACCTTTTGCAAAACTCTTGGCGATATACTTTCGCATGACCTCTCTTTCAGGTTGGAAAAGATTGTAAAGGCAAGAGTTTGGCAATTTAGCCCCTGGGATGAGATTAACTGGACAATCATAGTCACGATGAGGGGTCAATTCCTGGGCCCCGCCCTCCGAAAAGACATCCGCAAAGTCTGAGAGATACTGAGGTAGAACCGCAGTGGACACACCAGAGATAGATGTGCTAAGACAATTTTCCAAACAAAATTCCCCAACCAATAATTTGTCTTGCCTGCCAATCTATAATTGGATTATGGTTTGTCAACCACGGTAAACCTAAGACTATACGAGCAGGCAAATCCCTCATGACAAAACAAGACATAAATCACCCACCCTCAACTGAATACCATGTGCAATATGAGTGAGACTCCTTTGAGAAAGAGGTGAAGAATCTATTGCAAACACCGGAATCTCTCTTTCTAAAAGTGCACGTACTTAGACCCAGATTTTGAAGAAAAAGAAAGTCAATAAGGTTTACCTTAGCACCACAGTCAATAAATACCTCAACAAAAAAATTCTTGAGTCTAGCGCCACCATAGCTGGAAGGAGAAAACAAGAATTACAGGGAGCTTGCTTACCTGCTTGTTCCACTACTCCATTCACGCTACCAAGAGTCAGGACGGTTTCTTTCTTATCATCATGCGGTTTAACAAAAGGACAAGCAAAAACAAAATGACCACTTTTTCCACAGTAGAAACATAGTTTATGTAATCTCCTAAAGTTCCTCCTATCAGAACGGAAAGATATCTGACCCAAGTGCATGGGTTCCTCCCCTACCCCAGAGTTATAAGTAGTATCACCCTGGGCAGCAGGTGAGAAGAAGCCACTCGCAGAAGGGATCCCTTGCGCGGAGGGAGCCTTACTCCTCTCTCTGATAAGTCTATCTAACCGTATAGCCAAAGACATAGCATTCTCTAAAGCAGGGGTGCACAACCTGCGGCCCGGGGGCCACATGTGGCCCTTGATACCATTCTGTGCGGCCCCCAACCATCTGGTAACAGACATGTATGCCTATGTCTTGTGGCTGCTCACATGTATTTTTCATGTATTTCTCCCATTAGATGGGAGTCCTGGAAGTGTAACTAGACATTAATGGTATATAATTTGTGTTCAATGTGCCATAAGTACAATATTTTGGTTGTTAATACACCTTTAAATTTTAATTTCGGCCCTCGTCATTGGTTCAGTCTGGCAATGTGGCCCCCAACCAGGAAACGTTGTGCACCCCTGCTCTAAAGTATCCGGGTACTCATGAAAAGCCAGGGCATCTTTCAACCTCTCAGATAACCCCTGACAAAACTGACTACGTAACGTGGGGTCGTTCCACTCTGACTCAGTAGCCCATCTCCTAAACCCTATGCAGTAAACTTCTGACGTATGTTCACCCTGTAATAAGTTACACAATTTAGATTCTGCCATTGCGACTCGATCTGGGTCATCGTAAATCAATCCCAGGGCTTTGAAAAATTCCTCCACCGACCGGAGGGCCAGAGAATCGGGTGGCAGAGAAAAAGCCCAGGATTGCGTGTCCCCTTTAAGCAGAGACATAATTATACCAACCCTCTGACTTTCATCACCTGACGAGAATGAACACAGTCGAAAATACAATTTGCATGATTCTTTAAAGCAGATAAAATCATCCGCACCCCCTGTAAATTTCTCGGGAAGAACGACTTTATGCTCCCCACCAATTTGACCTGCACCTGATGCCAGAACACTCTAACACTGTGTGACCGAACTACGCAGATCCGCAACCTCTAGGGATAATCCCTGCATGCGGTCAATCAGTGCATCAATTGACGCCATCACAAAACCGCAGAGTAATGGCAGTCACAGTATGGCGGGTTATAATGTCACGGCGGACTGGATCTCAGATACACAGACAGCCAAATAAACAAGTATCTAGGCGAGATGCTGGGGAAAGGTCACCTCCTAGCAAATCCCTGACTTCTCTCCCTACGCTGCTAAGCCCACATTCAGACCTTGAAGGTAGGAATAATGTGTCCTCATGACTGGACTGCAAGTACCCTAGAATCCCTGAGCTGGTGAAAGGGGAAAAGGGGCAGAAGACACACAAACAGCCTAGACCGCAAATAACAAAAACAGAAACCAAACTTATCTGAGCTGGAACAGAAAATCCTTCCTTTATTCCTTGAATCCAAGGGCAGACTGAATTCTATAACCCGCACAGCCCTCTGGGAGTGAAAGCAATTTAAGCCAATGACCCCACCCAGAGCACCTGAAGGAAGGTGGATCCAGCACGATTCCAAAACAAAACAAATTATTAGACACGTGCTGCCAATCTGACAGACCTCCGCAGACCGTCCGAACAGGGCATGGCAACAACTCCCATCATGCCCAGACTGTCTACAACTATCAGCCTACAGCAGGGCATGGTGGAATTGTAGTTTTATAACAGCTGAAGAGCCGCAGGTTGGCCATCCCTGGTCTATGGTGTTGCACAGCGACATGTGACATGCTGCGACTGCGATGGGACAGTCACAGAAAAATCCATCTTGGATGGATTTTTTGCAACTGTCGTGTCGCAGTCGCAGCATGTCACATGTCGCAGTGTGATACCATAACCAAAAATTGTTGAGACAAAATGTTGTGCGACACATGTCATTGTGCAGCCCTAGCATTAAGGTGGCAGGGCGCTGTGGAGGTAACTGTTAAAGAGGCGTTCACTGTGGATGTTACTGTTAAGGGGGCAGGCCACTGTGGATTTCACTGTTAAAGAGGTGGACACTGTGGAGGTCAGTGTTAAGGGGGCAGGGTACTGTGAGGTCACTGTTAAGGCAGCGGGGTACTCTGGAGGTCACTGTTGAGGGGGCGGGCCCCTGAGGAGTTCAGTGTCAAGGGAGTGGGGTGCTGTAAAACTCACTGTTAAAGGGACGGGCTGCTGTGAAGGTCAAAGTAAAGGGCTGCTGTGGAAGTCCCATTTTAAAGTGGTGGGGCATTGTCGGGGGGTCAGCGTTAAGGGGTGGGGGACTGTGGAGTTCACTGTTAAAGGTGCAGGGTGCTTTAGAGGTCACTGTTATAGGGGATACTGTCGATATCTTTTAACGACACACACAAACATTAAATGGAATAGATGAAATATACCCGTGCAAAGCCAGGTCTTTCTGCTAATAATAATATATTTTATGTCAATCATTGACCCTTAATTCATAAAACCCATAAAAATCTATATATATGTGCAGTGTATTTTCCAAAAATAATAAGTCAGAGCAAACATACTTTAAAATGTACAGAGATTTCCATTTATGTGTTAATTCTGCTTCAAGTGCTGTATGTAGTATTTTTAGAAGTGGATATTGCCTGGAAACACAAATGAGTGACGGGGATTATAATCTCTCCCTGTGTTATCATAGATCATGCACAAAGCACAAAGCCCCTTTGATCCCTTAAAATACCTAACTCTGCTCACAAGAAAATTAAATCCCTGCGCTCAGATTTTCATCAAGTTTCTGCTGTTCGGATATAATAATCTTTGGGTGTGCAAATCTGACTGGAAATATTGTATATAAGTCATCCTTTAGAGTTGCAGTTGCAATTTTCTACCACTAGAGGTTAAAAAAAATAAGTGTCGGAAAACATTGAGTGATTGGATGGTGAACAGATGGTGCAGCTTTCATGTGCATATACCTGTATATATAGAAATGAGAGAATGTTTCACCTGACGTGAACCTTATCCGTGAATTGTTTGGTGATGCTCTCTGGGAACCAACTTCAAAGATAATGGACAGACAATCTAGCAAATTGGGTAAAAAAGAAATACCTTTCGAGAACTGCATTTTTGTATGGTGGTGGTGAGCCACCAAGCCTATTAAAGGGGTTATCTCATTACTAATGTAAAAAATGAAAATCAGACTGTGAGAAATATGAAGAAACATAATGTAATGCCTGCCGCATTGCTGTCATCTGGCAGAGGAAGCAGGTTCTACAGGGGGCCCAGCCTCAAAGCCCAAATGTGACAACATTTCACACCTCCAGCAGCCAACTGATCTGCCAGGACGATCACCCAGTGGGGGGGCTAAGCTGTTCATCTGCAGCACGCCAGACCTGCAGGGTATTAGCGACAGTGAGGTCACGGTATGGGCAATCGAGGGTTACTCACTTTTCTGAGGAGAACCCTGGGCAGGCATGCAACAGTGAAAGAGAGGCAGACACTAGTTCCTCTGGGGCACACTCTGTAGATAGGGACCAGGCCTGATGGTATGTGAGGTGCCCTGGATGTTGCAGGTGTTTTGAGTGCCTTAGGTAAGGTCCCTTTAAGGATCGTGTTGCCAGTGCCTGTAAGGGTGGCACACCGATTTGCAGGAGGATTAAATGAGTACACGGTTGGTAAACCAAATGTTGCTTTACTTGGTGAAACAGTCCAACTTTGTACATGTAGTTACAGTAGATGATAATGCAGTCCTTTACAGTACAAAATGCACAGCAGGTTTACTTCACAGCAGGTTTCAATCTTGCAAGATACTTGGAGGGTATACAGTTAATGCTTTGCAGTACAATGCTGCTCTATCCCCACAGCTATTCTAGCTGGCTGGATCCCAAGGCCCAGATGCCTAATTGCTGGCTTAAATCCTTGGTATACAAATTCCTTCCTCCAGTATTGGCACTTGCTTAAGGTTACAATACCTTCTTTTCCTAGCTGTCTTGTCTGCTGGATTGGAAAGGTGACTGCAGGTTGCTCCCAGGAGGTCCTCTCCTACTACTGGGGTATCTCAACTGAGCTATCCTTAGCCTCAGGAGCTTCAGGCTGACTAGGTGAGTCCTCTAGTCCCCTGGAATACACTCGGTCTCCAAGCAGGCTGTACTCCTTCTAGCCTCCTGGTGCAACTAGAAACCAGGACTATCCAGCTGCATGTCAGGAGGAGGCCCTCAGCATATCTTGGGCTGGTGCCTTCTCACTTCTGTCTCCACAGACTCCTGACTATGACCTAACCCCTCCCTGTCTGGGCCTGGACATTTATACTAGGGGGCTCCCTATCTCCCTCTAGTGTCTGGAATGTTTAATTACACCCAACTAGGCCTGATAAGCTTATAACAGGGGGAACCAACATATGTAATACACACAGTAAATTACATTACAATGCATGGATAAATACAATATCACTGTCCCTTGTGAGCAGAAGTAACACGTTACCCAAGTGACCCTTGTGTAGTGCCCACTCCTACCTAGTGGGACACTACACATCTACAACAAAAGACATTCTCCAGACATCATGGAACTGGAAATTTATAAGAAATAATGAAATTACCGCACATCTGAGCCATACAACATTTACATTTTCAAAACTCCTGGGTCCGAGCCGAATGTCACCCTAGACTTCGCTCGCTTATAGGACCCAGGGAAGGGGAGATATGGCTAGCTCATGCTAGAAGCGCAGCAACGGCGTATTTGGTCTCCAATTGTACCAGAGAACCGGGCAGATCCATTGGTGCCAGAACCTCCCTATGGCTTTCTAGTGAGGAGTTAGGATCCATATTGGGCTTTTTAGATTTCTGTCTACCATAAACAAGGGGAGGGGGATCCTCCCGGGGGGAGGTGCATGACCGAATAAGGGTTAACTACCTGTGCAAGGCAGTGGACATTGCCTTACTCTGAAGGGAGGTGACGCTGTGTATCGTTTTTGGAGAGATTCGGAAACCCGCTGACATCACTGCCTCCCATGTGACTACAGTTTTAAAGAACAATACATCTATCCAGTAATTGACTTTATTCTGTTCATTCTGACTGTATAATCACCTATATTTTGCATCTCTGACCATTGTACATATCCTGTGTGTATATACTGTTGTGCCTATCACGCCCTTAAGGCGATTAAATATATAATTTATTCTTGCATTGTTCTTGTCTCGATCCTCAAATCCCACACATCCATTTCTTGGTATTACATTATATGCTACCTGGGTTGGTTATTGGCCCAATTTAATCCCGTTAACAGACTGCGCTTACATCTACAGAGGAACTGGTGGCAGTCTACCGGGTTGGCATGGCTCTGTTTCACTGGGGCAGTGAAAGGGCTCTCTCAGCTTGTCAGGGTTGTGAGCCAGTGTTGTTCCATACCAGAGGTGGCGTGGGCCACCCTCTCTCACTCCCTGTGTGGACAGGAGATGTCTGTGTAAAACTGTGCCAAGCTGACCTTACATACTCCCAGGGAGGGCGTAACGTCACGTCTTGGCTAAAAGTGACAAGAACGCACCACATGATCCCATCGTAGTATGACATCAGACGGGGCTTCGAGGTGCCGTTCGTCACTCAGACATCATATAGTACATGACAATTTATTTTTAACAATGCTAGAACCAGCCTTGTGCCTCACATGGATCCAGAGATCTCCCCATTCATTGCTCTGCTAGATTTATATCAATCTGGCAGCTCAAGGGTGTGTCTTTTCTGCGGCAGCTCAGGGTGCAGGTCCATGCTGTTATTGTCACAGCTCAGGAGACAGTTGAAGGATCAAACTGAGCATGTGCGGCCTTCTCA
The DNA here is from genome assembly GCF_014858855.1 of Bufo gargarizans. NCBI lineage: Eukaryota > Metazoa > Chordata > Amphibia > Anura > Bufonidae > Bufo > Bufo gargarizans. The sequence goes on along the minus strand of NC_058084.1, from coordinate 403,272,727 downwards.
GTGAGCAGGTCAAAGAAATAAGAAAAAAACAAACAGTTCTATACAAATACACTTTATTGAATTTTTCATGAGACAACCCCTTTAAGCATGTATATTCAACTGGCAGTCCGTGGTGCAAATTTGAACCAGTATTGCCCCTGCCCCATGAGAGTAGAGAAGATGGGGAAGAAGCAGGAGTAAAACCTGGATTACAGTAAATCAGGAGAGCTGAGGAAGAAGCAGGAGAATAGTCTGGAGGAACAGGCTGGACATGTGACATACAGGGAACATGAGTGGAGAGGTGAGGACTGGAGTTCATGGTTATGTACTCATCATAGTTAGCTTGAAAGTGAGTCAGTGTGAAAGGTTGATTCAATTGGTGCCTGTAAAGTTTTAACATCTTGAAGCGCGAGGCTTGATGTCCGGAGGCAGCTATGTTTTGGTGTCCAGTAATACCAACTAAGAGGAACTACACAGCTCCCATTAATAAAACTAAAGCTGCTCGACCTGATTTGTAGTTCAGATTCATGACTGAAATATAGTGTCCTGATAAAAGCTAGGCTTATATGGCTGCTTAGGATCCACATATGATATCTTTAGTCATGATTAGAGATGAGCGAATTTCAAAAAAATTCGATTCGATCAGTTCGCCAAATTTTCTGAAAAAATTTGATTCGATCCTGTTAGAAATACTTTCTGAGGCTAAACAAAGGACAGGCAGACAGTCTTTCAGGTCTAACTGACCTCTGCTCGGTAACTGCACGAGCACTTAACTGAACTTTATTGAACAACTGACAAACAGGAAGTTACACAAACTGCCATCTAGTGTCCATACAATATACTAGGCATATAGCAATGACATACAGTGGTTGTTGCTTATACAATACAAACCTTGTATGCTAACAGATCCGAATTTATTCATGGCGAATCGCATAAAAAAAAACAGCAATTTCCTGGCTGCAGAGAGCATGTATAGTTGTGTAGAACACTGTGCCTTGCAGTAACACGCATAGGGAGTCTGCTGTGGTAGTGAAACAATACTGTGAGTCAGTATGACATGCAGATGACAGGTTTTAGAATCGCTGCACAGTTCACTTATTTGGGCAGTCACGGAGCCAAAACTGACCGCTCAACTGTGAACTCAGCCTTATAGGTCGATGTTAGCATCAAGAAGAAGCACAGGCCTATTCCATAGATGTCTACAGAACCTGTTCTATTAAACGCTTAGAAAAGTAGAGGCCCCCCCGGACAGAGTGGAGATGGGTGTCAGTAGTAAGTTTGTGTTGACGTCACAGATTATTTTGTCCATCCTCTAATCCATCAGAACAATAACCCCCTAAAAACAGATCCTGTCTGTTGAGCATCCACCTTCACTCGGTCAGCATTTTGTCAGTAATCAACCAGTATTGCTAAAGCCCAAAAAAAACTGGAGTGGATCCAAAACAGATATTAATATTTGCATGTTTTCTGTGTTTTGTACCCACTTTTGCTTTTGGCTACAAAATCATAAGCCAATTCTGATGAGACCATACAGGCCTTACAGCTGCTACATACACCCGATCCATTGTGCGTCTAATTTTTCCTTCCTTTTGACAGATCAGAGGAAGGGTCAAATAAATTATGATGTCAACCAGGCCAAAAAGGCAAAATAGTAGCCCAGTAATGAAGTGGGGAGGGTGGTAACAGCATGAGAAGTCCACAGAGTGGCCCAATGACATAGTGATAATGTGGCAGCAGCATGAGGAGACCACAGAGTGGCATTGCTGCAGAAGCATGAGGAGACCACATAGTGGTGTTGTGGCAGCAGCATAAGAAGACCACAAAGTGGTAAAGTGGCAGCAGCATGAAGAGACCACAGAGTAGTAAAGTGGCAGCAGCATGAAGAGACCACAAAGTGATCCAGTGACATAATGGCAATGTGGCAGCAGCATGTGGAGACCACAGAGTCGTAATGTGGCAGCTGCATGAGGAGACCACAGAGTGGCCCAGAGACATAGTGTTGAGGTGGCAGCAGCATGAGGAGACCACAGAGTGGCAGCAGCATGAGGAGACCACATAGTCGCCCAGTGACATAGTGGTGAAGTGGCAGCAGCACTAGGAGACCACAGAGTGGTGATGTGGAAGCAACATGAGGATACCACAAAGTGGCCCAGTGACATAGTTGTGAAGTAGCAGAAGCATGAGGAGACCACAATGTGGCTCAGAGACATAATGTTGAGTTGGCAGCAACATAAGAAGACAACAAAGTAGTGATGTGGCAGCAGCATGAGTAGACCACAGAGTGGTGAAATAGCAGCAGCACGAGGAGACCACAGAGTGGTTAAGTGGCAGCAGCATGAGGAGACCACAGAGTGGCCCAGTGACATAGTGTTGAGGTGGCAGCAGCATAAGGAGACAACAGAGTAGTGATGTGGCAGCAGCATGAGGAGACCACAGAGTGGTGATGTGGCAGCAGTATGAGACCACAAAATGGTGAAGTAGCAAGTAGCAACAGCATGAGGAGACCACAGAGTGGCCATGTGGCAGCAGCAGTGGCATAGCGTGGGGGGGGTCAGGGGGCCATTGCACCGGGTGCCAAATTGTAGGGGCAGCAGGCAGTATAATGAGGGTGATGGAAGCCTATGGCTCCCATTCCCTCTGTTCTGCCTCATAAGCTTCAGGCCAGGCCTGAAGCCTATGAAGCAGTAGAATAGCGCAGGAGATTGCGATTACATGTCACAACCAGACAGCTGAGAAGCTCTGACAGAAGCCTTTCAGAACCTCCTCCTTGAGTTTCTTTGTTGTGATGTTCAGTTCCTCATCTCGTTAGCCTCTCTCAGCTGTCATGTGGTTGGACTGATTGCATCCCTTTAAATTCCGCCCCATAATGCATTACTGGGCGGCTTATACTACTTCCTGGAGTGTGTGTGCATGCTGATCTTGTTTTCCAGTCTGCTACAAAGTTAAGTGCTGAACATTTATCTGTTATTTTCTGTTTGCTGGATCCCAGGTGACCCTGACTCCCTCCGTGTCTGGTGTAGGGAGCCGGTGGTCGTGTCCCCTCACTATTGTAGGGTGTTCAGGGGTTATATAGTCGAGGTACGTGGATATGCAACCATCCACCTCTGGGATCGTTGCATAGGCTGAGCAGCCAGGGAAAGTCTCAGGTCTTGTGCAGGGGTCTCCCTTATGGTTCCTTAGCTTTAGATCCAGTGAGTCATATATGCATGTTGCTTTGTCTTGTTTCCTGTACACCGTCCGTGACATTATAAGCCGCCAAAACCGTCTCAAGCATGGATCCGGTTTCACTTTTGGCTGAACGCTTCCAGGGTCTTTCATTGGAGGTAGCTGATCTCCGTAAGGCTTTTTCTCATCTTCAAGTGACCGGTTCAGCTTGCGTTCATGGAGTTTGTTCTGAGCCTAAGATCTCGCTCCCGGATACGTTCTCCTGGAGTAGTGAGAATTTTGTGCGTTTTAGAGAGGCTTGCAAACTCCATTTTCGCCTTCTTCCCCATTCCTCTGGTGATGAAGAACAGAGGGTGGGGATCATTATATCGCTGCTCAGGGGTAACGCTCAGTCTTGGGCCTTTTCGCTGCCGGAGGGGGCACGGCCTCTCCGTTCAGTGGATGAATTCTTTTTAGCCCTGGGTCAGATATATGATGATCCGGATCGTATTGCTCTGGCTGAGTCTAAACTACGTCTATTATGCCAGGGTAAACAATCCGCAGAAATATACTGCTCAGAATTTCGGAGATGGGCAGCTGATACTGGTTGGAATGATGCTGCACTCCAAAGTCAATTTTGCCATGGTCTTTCAGAGGGATTGAAAGATGCATTTGCCTTTCATGAGAGGCCTATTTCTTTGGACTCTGCTATGTCTCAGGCCGTTCGTATTGACAGGCGTCTTAGAGAGAGAGGAGAGATGTCCCCTTCCTGTCATACTCAGTCCCAGGACAGTGCAGCGGTCTCATTCTGTGCGCAGGAGTCTCGGTCGCTGTCAGCCCCTGCTGAGCAGGAGCCTATGCAGCTGGGGTTGATTGCTTCTGACAATAGAAGATTCAGCTCGCATGGGAGGGTTTGTTTTTGTTGTGGAGGTATAAATAATTTGGCAAATGTTTGTCCTTCTAGGAGATTCAGGCAGTTTTCTGGGAGTAATAAAGAAACAAACAGGAAAAAATCTTTTAAAAATGTTCCGTCTGTTACTATTGGCAGGGTTGAGGCGGAGATTGAAGGTTTTCCGTTTGCTTGTAGTTCCCGTTTTGTCCTGCCGGCTAGGGTGGCGCTAGAGAGCAAGAACATTTTTTGTGAGATTTGTGTGGATAGTGGAGCAGCTGTCAATCTCATTGATAATCAATTTGCAATAACTCATGGTTTCCAGGTGCGCACTTTGGGAAAGGATATTCCTGTTTTTGCTATTGATTCCGCTCCACTTTCTCAGAAATCATTAAAGGGCATAGTTCACAATATCCGTTTAATTGTGAGTGATGCTCATGTTGAGGATGTGTCATGTTTCGTCCTTAGCGGTTTGCCTACTCCTCTAGTGTTGGGGCTACCCTGGCTCACTAAACATAACCCCACCATTGATTGGCAAGCGAGGCAAATAAATGGTTGGAGTGACTTTTGCAGAGAGAATTGCCTCACGACATCTGTTTCTGAGGTTGCTACTAAGACTGTACCATCTTTTCTCTCTGAATTTTCGGATGTCTTCTCTGAGAGTGGAGTTCAGGATTTGCCCCCGCACAGGGAGTACGATTGCCCTATTAATCTCATCCCAGGCGCCAAGCTGCCTAAATCTCGTTTATACAATCTTTCCCAACCTGAGAGGATCGCTATGCGTGCTTATATCTCTGAGAGTCTGAGAAAAGGACACATACGACCCTCGAAGTCACCTGTTGCCGCTGGTTTTTTCTTTGTTAAGAAAAAAGATGGTTCTTTAAGACCTTGTCTGGATTTCAGGGAGCTGAACAGTATCACTATTCGTGACCCTTATCCGCTTCCTCTGATCCCGGACCTGTTTAACCAGGTTGTTGGGGCTAAAGTCTTTTCCAAATTAGATCTAAGAGGGGCATACAACCTGGTCAGGGTCAGAGAAGAAGACGAATGGAAGACGGCCTTCAATTCCCCTGAGGGCCATTTTGAGAATTTGGTTATGCCTTTTGGTTTGATGAATGCCCCAGCCGTTTTTCAGCATTTCGTGAACAGCATTTTTTATCATTTGATAGGAAAATTTGTATTAGTGTATTTGGATGACATTTTGATTTTTTCTTCTGATTTCAAAACTCATAAGGAACATTTACGTCAGGTCTTGCTCATCCTGCGGGAGAATAAATTATATGCGAAACTGGAAAAATGTGTGTTTGCTGTTCCAGAAATTCAATTTCTGGGGTTTCTTCTCTCCGCTTCTGGTTTTCGCATGGACCCCGAGAAGGTCCGCACTGTGCTTGAGTGGGAGCTTCCTGAGAATCAGAAGGCGCTGATGCGTTTTTTGGGCTTTGCCAATTATTACAGGAAGTTTATTTAGAATTATTCCTCTATTGTTAAACCACTCACTGATATGACCAGAAAGGGGGTAGATTTTTCTTCTTGGTCAGTAGAGGCGCGTAAGACTTTTTCGAATATCAAGGAGAGTTTTGCTTCCGCTCCCATCTTGGTGCAACCTGATATTTCTTTACCCTTCATAGTTGAGGTTGATGCTTCTGAGGTGGGTGTGGGGGCGGTCTTGTCTCAGGGTTCCTCTCCTGCCAAATGGCGACCGTGTGCCTTTTTCTCGAAAAAACTCTCCTCCGCAGAGAGAAATTACGATGTGGGAGATAGGGAATTGTTGGCCATCAAGTTGGCTTTTGAGGAATGGCGCCATTGGCTAGAGGGAGCCAGACACCCTATTACCGTATTTACTGACCATAAAAATCTGGCCTACTTGGAGTCAGCCAAGCGTCTGAACCCGAGACAGGCCAGATGGTCTTTGTTCTTTTCTAGGTTTAATTTTGTTGTCACGTTCCGCCCTGGAGTTAAGAATGTGAAGGCAGATGCCCTGTCACATTGTTTTCCGGGAGGCGGGAATTTTGAAGACCCGGGTCCCATTTTGGCTGAAGGTGTGGTGGTCTCTGCTCTTTTTTCTGAATTGGAGGCAGAGGTGCAGGCAGCCCAGTCAGAGGCTCCTGATCTTTGTCCTCCTGGGAGGTTGTTTGTGCCTATCGCTTTAAGACACAAGATTTTTAAGGAACACCACGATACGGTCCTTGCTGGGCACCCGGGGGCAAGAGCCACACTGGATCTCATCGCTCGGAGATTCTGGTGGCCTGCGCTTCGTAAGTCGGTTGAGGGTTTTGTGGCAGCCTGCGAGACTTGCGCTCGTGCCAAAGTCCCTCATTCACGGCCATCAGGTCCTCTCCTTCCCTTACCTATTCCTTCCCGTCCTTGGACACATCTGTCCATGGACTTCATAACGGACCTGCCTCGTTCCTCAGGGAAGACTGTGATTCTGGTGGTGGTGGACCGTTTTAGCAAAATGGTGCATTTCATCCCTTTTCCTGGTTTGCCCAATGCTAAGACGCTGGCGCAGGCATTTATTGATCACATTGTCAAATTGCACGGTATTCCTTCAGACATAGTCTCTGATAGGGGCACGCAGTTTGTTTCCAGATTCTGGAAGGCTTTCTGTTCTCGCTTGGGGGTTCGGTTGTCATTCTCTTCTGCTTTCCACCCGCAGTCGAATGGCCAGACAGAGCGCGTCAATCAGAATCTGGAGACATATCTGTGCTGTTTTGTGGCGGAGAATCAAGAGGATTGGTGTTCTTTTTTGTCCCTTGCTGAGTTTGCTTTAAATAACCGTCGTCAGGAGTCCTCTGATAAGTCACCATTTTTTGGTGCATATGGGTTTCATCCGCAGTTTGGGACTTTCTCGGGAGAGGGGTCTTCTGGTTTACCTGATGAGGACAGATTCTCCTCGTCTTTGTCATCTATTTGGCAAAAGATTCAGGATAATCTAAAGAGCATGAGTGAGAGATATAAGCGTGTGGCAGATAAGAGACGTGTGCTTGGTCCGGACCTGAATGTTGGTGATCTGGTGTGGTTGTCTACCAAGAATATCAAATTGAAGGTTCCCTCCTGGAAGTTGGGTCCTAGGTTTATTGGGCCTTACAAAATCCTGTCTGTCATCAATCCTGTTGCCTACCGTCTTGATCTTCCTCAGACTTGGAAGATCCATAATGTTTTTCATAAGTCCTTATTGAAACCTTATGTTCAACCCATTGTACCCTCGCCTTTGCCTCCTCCTCCGATTATGGTTGATGGGAATCTTGAATTTCAGGTCTCTAGGATTGTGGATTCTCGGCTTGTCCGCGGTTCTCTCCAGTACCTTGTTCATTGGGAGGGTTATGGTCCTGAGGAAAGGATGTGGGTCCCAGTGACGGACATTAAGGCCTCTCGTCTCATCAGGGCTTTCCATAGGTCCCATCCGGAGAAGGTGGGCTCTGAGTGTCCGGAGTCCACTCGCAGAGGGAGGGGTACTGTCACAACCAGACAGCTGAGAAGCTCTGACAGAAGCCTTTCAGAACCTCCTCCTTGAGTTTATTTGTTGTGATGTTCAGTTCCTCATCTCGTTAGCCTCTCTCAGCTGTCATATGGTTGGACTGATTGCATCCCTTTAAATTCCACCCCATAATGCATTACTGGGCGGCTTATACTACTTCCTGGAGTGTGTGTGCATGCTGATCTTGTTTTCCAGTCTGCTACAAAGTTAAGTGCTGAGCATTTATCTGTTAAAATTTTTCTGTTTTCTGGATCCCAGGTGACCCTGACTCCCTCCGTGTCTGGTGTAGGGAGCCGGTGGTCGTGTCCCCTCACTATTGTAGGGTGTTCAGGGGTTATATAGTCGAGGTACGTGGATATGCAACCATCCACCTCTGGGATCGTTGCATAGGCTGAGCAGCCAGGGAAAGTCTCAGGTCTTGTGCAGGGGTCTCCCTTATGGTTCCTTAGCTTTGGATCCAGTGAGTCATATATGCATGTTGCTTTGTCTTGTTTCCTGTACACCGTCCGTGACATTACATCACCCTGCGCCGGGTCTCGCGAGATGACGTGATGACGTGGCACAGGAGGGCACGGTGACGTGATCCTGATCCACCGGCAACAGGACGCCTGAGCAAAGGCTACAAGAGGCGATGAAGAGAGGTGAGTATTTTTTTATTTTTATGTAAGTACTAGGGGCCATACTGGGGGCACTATGGAGTTGGGGATAGAATGGGGGCCATTACATATTATAAAGAGGGGCCATTATATATTATAATTATACAGGGGGATCATAATATATTATACAGAGGGGGCATTATATATTACATACATTAATAATGGCCCCTCTGTATAATTATAATATATAATGGCACCTCTGTATAATATATAATGGTCCCCTGTATAATTATTATTATATATAATGTCCCCACTGTATAATTATTATATATAATGGTCCCCCTGCATAATTATTATATATAATGGCTAGTGATGAGCGGGAGGTGCCATATTCGATTTCGCGATATTTCGCGAATATTCGAATGAATATTCGTGTTATATTCGTCGAAATCGAATATTCGTAATTATTCCAATTATCGCGAATAATATACGAATTTTTTTTCGCGTATTGCGATTATTTATCTTGATAGTATAAGGCAACGTTCCTATGCTAATTGACTATGGCTAGGCTAATATGTGTATTTTACGAAATTTCGTGATTTGCTCTAACTTCGTCTCTTAGAATATTACGAATATTCTAAAAGACGAAGTTAGAGCAATATTACGAAATTTCGTAAAATACACATATAGATTGTAATTTAGCTAATATACTGCTATAATCCCTTTTTTTGCCTCTAATTTTTTTTTGCCTCTTCTGAACTTTTTTTGTAAAATATGTACACTATTAAAAAATATTACTATAGCAGTATATTAGCTTAAATACAATCTATGTGTATTTTACGAAATTTCGTAATATTGCTCTAACTTCGTCTTTTAGAATATTCGTAATATTCTAAAAGACGAAGTTAGAGCAATATTAAGAACATTTGCAAAAGCCGAAATTGCGATGCGAGTAATATAATACGAAATAATCGCATGAAGATTTCAACTTAGCACTGCTATATTCCATATTCTAGCCTAATATGGAATATAGCTGTGCTAAGTTAGCACTGCTATATTCCATATTAGGCTAGAATATGGAATATAGCAGTGCTAAGTTGAAATCTTCATGCGATTATTTCGTATTATATTACTCGCATCGCAATTTCGGCTTTTGCAAATGTTCTTAATATTGCTCTAACTTCGTCTTTTAGAATATTACGAATATTCTAAAAGACGAAGTTAGAGCAATATTACGAAATTTCTAAAAGACGAAGTTAGAGCAATATTACGAAATTTCGTAAAATACACATAGATTGTATTTAAGCTAATATACTGCTATAGTAATATTTTTTAACAGTGTACATATTTTACAAAACTTAAGTTCAGAAGAGGCAAAAAAAATTAGAGGAAAAAAAAAGGGATTATAGCACTATATAAGCTAAATTACAATCTATATGTGTATTTTACGAAATTTCGTAATATTGCTCTAACTTCGTCTTTTAGAATATTCGTAATATTCTAAAAGACGAAGTTAGAGCAATATTAAGAACATTTGCAAATTTCGCAAGTTGCGATGCGAGTAATATAACACGAAATAATCGCATGAAGATTTCAACTTAGCACTGCTATATTCCATATTCTAGCCTAGTATGGAATACAGCAGTGCTAACTTAGCACAGCTATATTCCATATTAGGCTAGAATATGGAATATAGCAGTGCTAAATTGAAATCTTCATGCGATTATTTCGTGTTATATTACTCGCATCGCAACTTGCGAAATTTCGTAAAATACACATATAGATTAGATTGTAATTTAGCTAATATGGAATATAGCAGTAAGTTGAAAACACCACTGACTGGAGCAGCCAGGAAGCCAGGAATCCAAAGGACAGGTAAGAACAACTTTAGAAAAGTGGGAAAGAAAAAAAATATTATAATAAAAAAAAAAATACGAATATTCGAATTCGCGAATATATAGAACGATATTCTAAATATTCGCGAAATCTCGAAATTGCGATATTCGAGAAAAAAATTCGTAATTCGAATATTCGCGCTCAACACTAATAATGGCCGCTCTGAATAATATATAATGGCCCCCCTGTAAAATTATTATATATAATGACCCCCAGAATTATTATGATATATAATGGCCCCTCTGTATTATTAGGATGTATTATATATCCTAATATTACAGAGGGGGCCATTATATATAATAATAATAATAATAAAACTCTGCAGAGATGAGATGCAGCTGAAAGAAGGTGTCATGGCGGTCTTATATCCGAATGAAGACATTGAGGAAAGTTCACATCACAGATGTCACTGGATGGATGAGGTATGTGGTGCTGTATTATACTGTATATTTTATGTAATACCAAACATATATTTGTTTCACGGTAGGGTTAAGTGGTGGATTGAGAATATGGCCCACCCTGCCGCATCCTGGCCCCAGACTTCAGGTCACACTGTGCGTGTTCTGATTTCTGGGGCTTCACACCTATTTACTACATTATCTGTACTCAGAGAGTTATCACTGTGTTATCTGTGGTGTTACTTAAGACTACATTATCTGTAAAAAGTGGCGTGTCCACATGTTGGGGGGCGCAATATATGGCTTGTCCCGGGTGCTGGCAACCTACGCTACTCCACTGGGCAGCAGCATGAGGAGACCACAGAGTGGTGATGTGGCGGCAGCATGAGGAAGCCACAGAGTGGCCCAGAGACATAGTGTTGAGGTGGCAGCAGCATGAGGAGACCAAAGATTGGTGAAGTTGCAGCAGCATGAGGAGACCACAGAGTGGCCCAGTGACATAGTAGTGAGTTAGCAGCAGCATGAGCAGACCACAGAGTGGCCTAGTGACATAGTGGAGATGTGGCAGCAGCATGAGGAGACCATAGAGAGGCCCAGAGACATAGTGTTGCGGTGGCAATTCACTGCAGAGCGGGAGTTAAGACGTATTATTTTTCCTATTTCTACACCCCAAAATAAGAAATATGACAATCACAATTCACCCACCCCCAAAATAATAAATATGAAAATCACACTTCATTGCAAAACGGCTAATGGGACGTACATATGCAATGAGCTGGACCAGCGTATGCACTCTGATGCCAAATTATGCAATGGCTGCGTTAGGTGTAGGTGATTTATAGTTTGTTTGTGACGCCAATTGCAGCGTGCGCAGGGTACAGTCACAGAGCCCTTTAAGGTGTTGTAACTCACGTCCCAGGTTAGGAATGCCAGAGTGATGTAATGCCTCTGTATGGTAGTAGTAATGGTGTCAACGGTGTCTCCTACCTGGTTAGGCTGGACTCTTGGATCCTGGCTCACTTGCAATAAATTGAGTGTGGTGCTAGTAGGAGTAATAGATGGATTTGCAGCAGTAATTGAGATCCAGACCTTGGGTAGAGTTCAAACTTGTCTTTACTGGTTGTGGCTTTCATCCAAGCAAGATACAGCATTATCTTTGGTCCCATCAGGTATTGGCAATGTGTGGCAGGAATATATCTTCTGCTCTATCATGTACCTGGAGCTTTGCAGGAAAGGACGTCTGCTTGTTAGCTCTATACTGTGGCAGGAATTTGGCTTCTGCGCTTTCTATCTTCTGCTGTCTTGGGACTGACTAGCTGAGGAATATGGCTTCTCCTAGGGTCTCTGGACTATGACTCACAGTTAGCTTCACAGGGTATGGTTTCTTCCTGGAACTGGAGTTGTCTGCTTGCTTCTTCCAGCTCAGGCTGCAAGGCTCAGTCTGGGGATGATGATCAATTGTCTCAGCCGAGACAAGATCCTGGCTTGGATCCCTATATCTGGGAGCTCCTAACACGCACAGCCTTCCCCTAGCAGGGGTGGCTGGCACATTAACTTAACTTCCTTCTCTCCCCATGAGGCAGGATGTGGGAGTAATCCGCTCTGCTCACAGAGGGGGGAGCTGATCTGGAATGAACTATTCCAGCTCAGAAACACTAAACTGGCTCTAACTCCTTGCTAACACATCGCTGCCACCTGCTGGTGAACATAGAAATTACAGCAATATACTTGTAACAAGGCTTTCAATGCACATTTGTGAGAATATTATGTGAAATTACATTAGATGACGATGTAAATGCTCTTAACAGGTTGTAGCGGGGTAAATGAGTTTAGTAACACAACTCTGGGGCGTTACACATATATTTTCTTTTTCTACACTACGTAAATGGCTATAGTACAATGTAACTTCACCACTGAAAGGCACTTTTATTTATATATACATATATATATATATATATATATATATATATATATATTATATTTTTCCTCCTATTAATACAACCCCCGAAAAAAAAAAAAAGTAAGCAATGTAAAAATCAACGCAGAACAGCTAACAGGACGTACGGATCTATCCTATTAATACACCACATTAATACACTGTAGTACAATGTAACTTCACCACAGAACGGCAATTATGACATATATTTTTCCCTTATTATTCCTAATAATAACCCCCCCCCCCAAAAAAAAAAAAGTAAAACAATGTAATATCAACACAGAAAGGCTAGTAGGACGTATGTGCCTTTCCTATTAATACACCCTGTAAATGGCTATATCACAGAACTTGCACCCCAATGACAAGCAAGGTTTGCTGGAATTAGTGATGTATCATATAGTGAAAAAACCTAAAAGCAATTTGGATCCCCAATAAGTGCAGCAAGGTGTAATAGAATCGCTCCTATTGCACCCTGTTCTCCTTTTATAGCATAGATAATGCCTCCCTATCCTTTCCCTACAACTTGAATAATCTTTCCCTTAACTTGTAAATCGATTTTTCAGCACAATGAGGCTACATGTACACGATCGTATGTGTTTTGCTGTGTGCAAATTGTGGATCCGCAAAAAATAAATAAAATGGATGACATCTGTATGCTATCCGTTTTTTTATGTGTGGATCCATTGTAACAATGCCTAAAACAGACAAGACTAGGACATGTTATATTTTTTTTGTAGGACTACAGAACGGACATGGGTCTGCATCCTATCCGCAAAAAAATACAAAACTGAATGGACACGGAAACAAACAACACTCGTGTGCATGTAGCCTGAAGCCTTTCCTAGCACTGTCCCTAGCGCCTGCAGACGTCTCTCCCTGCACTAAGCACACTGGAAAATGGCAGACTCCAAAATAGCTGAGGCCATTTATAAGGCTGTGACATCACAGGGCTGGCTGGCTGCTGATTGGCTGCATGCATGGCATTTTGGGTGATCCCTCATTCCCAGAGTTCTTTGCTCCATGTCCTTACACGTGCAGCAGCCATTTTAGAAAAAATGCAATTCGTTACCACGAAGCGTGAGGATATTCGGATTCGGTGCAAATAGAATTTTTGCTGAAATTCAGATCCAAATCCACTTCGTCAACTTTGATTTTCTCATCTTTAGTCATGATTATAGTAGTTTTTGGTGAGAATTTATTAAAGGGTATTGTCCAGTTCAATAGGAAGATGGAAAACTCAGGTGATCAACGTGTAATAAAGAATAGCTGAATACTTACCTGACAAATCCCTCATCAGAAACTCTAGTTCTCCAGGCAGAGCCATGTTGTCTAGGCTGCAGCAGTAGTGTCATGTCAACAACACGTGACCACTGCAGTCAATCACTGACTTTTTCAGTGCACAGCTGAGGCCAGTGATTGGCTGCCGTGGTCATGTGTTGTTGACGTTACGTTGCCGCTGAATCCAGCACAACAGAGTCCTTTCAGGAGAATCAGAGCAGCGTTGCAGGGTCTATCAAGTAATCATCTATTCTTTATTACAGGTCGATGCTCTGAGTTGTCAGGTTTCCTCTCCAAACTGACCAACACCTTTTAAGATCGTCATTTCATACTCAAGTCCTAATTAGTTGAAACACATTAGTTAAGAAGAGTAGAGTTCAAAAAGTCGCAAAGACCCTGTTTGCGTGTTTTTAAAAACTAAATTCTGGCGTAAAAGGCTCCTCATGCTATGTCCTGCTCACTTTTCATACAATTGCCAATAGCTGTGTAGAAACCAAAAAAATAGCACATTTTTCACAAAATGCTGCATGCACAAAAATGTGCGACTTTTGTCCACCAGAAAAAGCCATCCTTTGATAAATTCCACCCTTTGTGCTCTGCCTTTTCATTGCATATAAATTATCTTAATAGGCGTCAATTTACCGTACCAGTGACTAGCGCATTAATAATAAAATAGATAATGAACCTAAACATATGTTATAGAGGATGAATAATGCCTGTTTTGCACAGATTCCTCTTCATTCATGCTTCAGTGAATATTCTTGTATTGTATGAAACTCAGGGTTTTAATAAGGCAGACTACTATGGAAGTGTTATATTGTGCATGATAATTGTGGACTCTATCAATGTACAATAAAATGGGTCTCTAATTCTCTGCGCTACCAAAATAAACATAAGTACATACATGGTGCACAAACCTTTTAAGATTAAAAAATAAATGCACAGAGAGCTAAATAATAGTTTTCTTTGCAATGCATGAAAAACGACAAGTGAATGTAATAATAATAATTGTAATATTGGACTAAACAGATAATATAATAAGTGATACAATATTAAAGGGGTTGTCCGTGCTTTTACTATTCATGTCCTATTCTCAGGGTAGGTAATCAATATCAGATCGGTGGGGGTCCGACACCTGGCACCCCTGGCAATCAGCTGTATAGGAGACGGTACACGCAGTGTCAACTTGACCCAAACACCTGAACCCCATTAAAGTCAATGGGGGCCCGAACATCACTTTATTATTTTCCGTTACAACATGGTTATAACGGAAAATAATAGCATTCTTATGATAGAATGCTAAATAAAATGGCCATTGAGGGGTTAAAAAAAAACTCAACTCATCCACTTGATCACGCAGCCTGTATCTTCTTCTTTCTTCAGGACCTGCAAAAGGACCTGCGATGACGTCTAAGCACTCACCACGTGGTGAGTGCAGTGACGTCATCGCAGATCCTTTTGCAGGTCCCGAAGAAAGAATAGGATACCAGCTGCACGATCAAGTGGATGAGGTGAGTTTTTTTTTTTAATCCCTCAATGGCCATTTTATTTAGCATTATATCTTAGGGTACTTTCACACTAGCGTTTTTCTTTTCCGGCATAGAATTCCGTCACAGGGGCTCTTTACCGGAAAAGAACTCATCAGGCATATCCCCATGCATTCTGAATGGAGAGCAATCCGTTCAGGATGTATCAGGATGTCTTCAGTTCAGTAATTTTGACTGATCAGGCTAAAAAGAGAAAACCGTAGCATGCTACGGTTTTATCTCCGGCGAAAAAAAACTGAAGACTTGCCTGAATGCCGGATCCGTCATTTTTCCCCATAGGAATGTATAAGTGCCGGATCCGACTGGTAAAAATGTGAAAAAAGATCCATCAGTCTGCATAACATGCAGAGAGACGGATCCGTTCTTGCAATGCATTTGTGAGACGGATGCTTTCACATCCAGATCGGCGGAACTGCTTGCCGGATCACACTACAGCAAGTGTGAAAGTAGCTTTAAGAATACTATTATTTTCCGTTATAACGGAAAATTATAAGATCACCTGAACACCGAACCCGAAGCCGAACTTCAGTGAAAAAGTCCGGGTATCCGAACTCGCAAAGTTCTGTACGAACCCAAACTTTGCAGTTCGGGTTCACTCAACCCTAGTCATCATCAATACTAAAAACCCAGACAACCCCTTTAACAGTCAACATAATATTTCCTTCATAAAAAGCTTAAAGGTTATGTACACCTTCAGAGGCAATTTTAGTTTATGATTGCATTCTACTTATTTTCTTGCTAAAAATCATATTTTCATTTGGCCTTTATTAATAATAATGAACCATTCTGTCACAAAGGGTTAACTGTTTTTCTAACTGTGTGACTAGTACTTTCACTTTGTGTCTCATCTATAAAACCTTATCTCTAAACTACTAAGAAGTCAGAAACACTTATTTAAGCCACATTCTTATCAGTAAGATAAGAACTGAGCTGTAATGAGTGTTTATAAGGTCAGAGAGCAGAGATAAGGAGCCCGTCAGCTCCCCAACTGACAGAAAATCCACAGGCTGCTACTACAGCATCTCAGGCTCTGTACAGAAAAAAGGATTCCATATTTTTAATATAGACCAATTGATAAAAAAAGGATTTTTAGCTCAAAATAAGTACAATGCAATAATAAAAAAAAATGCCCCCAAAGGTGTACATAGCCTATAAAAAAGGACCTGTGACTTCCCCTCACATGTCTGTTTAGTAACTAAATGTCTTCCCCATGTAATAACAATGTTCTTATGACACTGAGGGACATTTATCAACCTATTTACATCTATTGCATTTGTCTCTTAAAAAATTTGGTGCACCTCACTATGGTGCAGAGGGATCAAAACTGGTGTATGGAAACCAATCAGATTCCACCTTTCATTTTCAGATCTCCCTTGTGTAATGACCCAGAGTGCCATTACCACTCTTTTGCACCTTGCTACTGTCTCTAATATGCTAACTTATGTCACCAGAATGTATTTTGTATCATCTTTGTATAATGTGCATATTTATTCTTGTGAAACTGTTCATGTTTATGCAATTGTCTGGTTCACCAGCAGGTGGCAGCAACATTGGCAATGTGATAGTTTCTTTGGAGAGGAACTTCTAGTTCCTTCCTGCTCTCTCTAGAGGGGGAGGAGTTTAGTGTGAGTGAGTCAGTGTAGTATGCACTCATAAGGGAGAGGTTGTGCTGGCCAGCAGAGCACTGTCTGCACTGTTGGGCCTGCAGGCCCTGCCTGCAAACAGTTCTATGTGGATGTTTGTCCCCTCCTGGGCTTGCATTGCCTATAACCTCAAGCTAAGATAGTTTGATGCCAAGAAGAAGTTCCTAGGACCAAATATACAATAAGAGACGGAATACTGAAAACTAAGTTCCAGCAGAAGAGGAAAAGCTCCCATTTACTCCAGCTAACATAGCAATGCTGAGAAAGCTACAGCATAGCAGAGCTATGCCTGCTGATGACCAAGATACCATTTGGAAACTGTTTGGATTGCCATTTATGCCAAGTAAAGCTGTGTTCTATGTTACGACAAAGTCTGGACTTAATTTTACTCCCTTCATCATCCAAGTTATTCATCCCTTTTTGAACTGCTTCGGACCACCACGTCTGGGATCCAAGGATATCCAGGTAGGAGCACCTTGACACGTGCTTAGAACATCTACAGAGACACTGTAGGCCACTCTACACCACTCTGGCAATCCTCCCCTGGGTACCAACACTACCATCTACAAAGGGGACTCCATGTCCTCATTGCTTAACTGCAACTGGCATCACAAACAATTACTTGCTCTATGAGAGGGACATATTTCATAGAAGCCTCCTAAGGATCAAGGGATACCCCAGACGCCCCAGGTGGGCTTGTTGCACTTGGAAAATGAATCACTGATTTTACATTTAGGCATTCTTTTATAATGTAAGCCATTGGTTACTTTTCTTTTACCATGAACTCTCTGTAAATGGTACGCCATAGACTGTTGTATAGCTATGCACCTAACTTTACAACTTTATGCTAAGACCAGCTATAAATCCCAGTCTAGAGTGAAACAATATAAGGCCCCATTCACATGACCATTTATTTTTTTTGCTCCACATCCAATCCACATTTTTTGCGGATTGGATCCGGACCCATTCATTTCAATGGGTCTGCAAAAAGTGAGGACAGCTCACTGTGCTATCCATATCCGTATGTTCATTCTGCAACCCCGCAAAAAAGATACAATATGTCCTATTCTTCTCCATTTTGCAGACATAGAATAGACATTGTTGCAATGGGTCTGGTAAAAAAAAAAAAACTGATTCAACATGGACGTCAACCACTAAATACACATGGTTGTGTGAATGCACCCTAGCAATAATGTAAAATCTCAGCATAATTAAACATTTTAGAAGTATTAACGTCTCCTTCCATAGGCAATTAACCCTTTGTGTCACCGAAGTATTGTCTAGCGCACACTGTACATTAATGTATCTCATCATGCAGTGATGCTTAAGAAAATGGCATTCCACATGGATCAATGAAAGATGGTAACTGTTGCCTGCATTTCTTCCCATAATACAGCAGCGACGTTCAAAACGTGACCGAGTAAATGATATTGACTGACAATTACGCTCGGTAATCTTCTCAAATAATAGCTAGGACACATCATTTAACATTAGTTAAGACATGCAGATTATTTTGCCCCAGGGCCCTGTATTACTAGTAATCTTGTATGCTTTTCATGATAAAGTATACTCGGGTGTTAGAACAAACAAAACGATGCTGAAACCGTTCTGCACAAAATTAATCATTAGCGACATCAATATGTTCTATAATGAGAAACCATTTCACACTGTTTGTGACTGAAGATGCACTAAGATATGGGATTTGTGTCTTACCACATTCTTCTTTTGCAGCTCTGACTAAGCTGAGAATATTATTGAAGACGATGGAAAACTTAATGTTATGCCACTTTATAGTGGACGGAGCTGGTTATTGCAGTGTCGCTCTCATTCACTTCAAAATGGACGGAGATGTGTAGTTCCAGTGCCAACTTCTGGTACTGGAGCTACTTGGTCAGAGCTGATTGGGGGGGTGGAGGGAGCTGTCGGACCCTGCCAATCTGATATTGATAGCCTATACTGAGGATGAGAGAAAGAGACAGATTGGGATTTAGAGTACTTTAGTTTCGGGTAGAAACGATTTACAACCGAATCAAATTACAAGCTTGATGCAAGCAGTCCAAAACGGATTTTACAAATACATTAAGGGCTAATAGCTTATTTTTATCAATTAAAGGGGTTGTCCGGGTTCAGAGCTGAACCCGGACAGATTCCCATTTTCACTCCTCCGGCCCCTCTAACATGAGCATCGGAGCAATTCATCCTCCTACGCTCTCCCTTGCCTCTATTTTCACACTGCTAGACGGTGATTTCCAAGCCACTGAGGAAGAAGCAGATTAAAAAGCTCGGAAACGCGTCCTGTAAAGGAACTCGAGGGTCATATACATTTTTTCCACCTTTTTCTTATACAAATTCCACATCCGTTTTATTGGAAATTGTTCGAATTACCTTTCAAAAAACTTAAAAAGCAATCAGAAAGAACCAGAAAGCGGATAACCAATTGCGATTTTTACACTCCAAAAGCAAAATCCCGCCCGAAACTTTGGGACCAATCGCAACCACCGCCAGGAGTGACGTGTTACCCCGCCCTGTCACGTGAGACGCCACAACACACCCGCAATGGACCACGTGGGATGCTTCGTAGGTCCTTGCAGGGCAAAGAAAGCGATCGAACAAGTGGAACACAACACAGCAAATTGGTAAAGTACGATCTACTTCACATTTTTTTATCGACTCAAAGTGCAAGTATACATCACTCCCAATTCTATTTTTCTATTTTTATTGAATTTTTATTTTTAATTTTTACTTTTCACATTGCAAATTTTTTCCAACACATGGAACCACTTTTATGACTTTTTATGACTATCACAAGACTGCCATATGAACTCCTCTACGAATTCCTCCACCAGGACAAACATCCTAAGGGAACATTGGAAACCTAACCACCCCTTTTTTTGTGTTTATACGCACATATCCCCACTGAAGTTCCCACACCACACCTAATACCCAGTCAAGAACCACCCGGCACAAGTACCCACACACCTCACACCCCAACCAACCTTCGTAACAAATAAACACAAATAAACACCACATCCTCACACATCCCAACTGAACAGCCACTCAAGAAAGAAGATACCCCATCCCCAACACCAAATTTACCAAAAATAGCTTTTATGATAACTGTTTTATATAAAACAACTTTTAATATTTAGATATAAATAAACACACAATTTTATACCTCAGCACTGTCTCTGTATTTATTCCGTGCAGTAACGTATGAGAGTGTGCCTGTCATACCCATCTAGACGGTGACATCACCAGCACTGACTGGCTGTAAAGGAATGGCACAGCATAGAGCCAGAAGAATAGATGCTCCAGAATTGTTATTATATGGGGAATACATGGAGTTATTAAAACAGGCATGTCAGGAGCGGTGAAAGGGGTCGTTGTCCTCCTGCAGAAAAAAAATGATAATGAACACCAAAGGATTAAAAAAGGCAGCATTGTAGAAATCCCCATTCAACTACCTATACATAAACCCTGATAAGTACCATTTTGGTTAATAGTATAACTTTTTAAACTATTAAACCTATTATATTACCTTTATATTTTAATGCAACAAAAGAAGCATTTGTCATTGCCAAGGCAGAGATGGAAAGGCTGCATTACAAATGTATTATGTTTCCAGGAAATAAATCGTACTCACTGTAAAATGAAAATGTATACAGTTTTCCAATATACTTTGTCTCATTTCCACGGTAAGGGCTCTTTCATACTTGCGTTCTTGTCTTCCGGCATAGAGTTCCGTCGTCGGCGCTCTATGCCGGAAGAATCCTGATCAGTTTTATCCTAACGCATTCTGAATGGAGAGAAATCCGTTCAGGATGCATCAGGATGTCTTCAGTTCAGGACCGGAACATTTTTTGGCCGGAGAAAATACCGCAGCATGCTGCGCTTTTTGCTCCGGCCAAAAATCCTGAAGACTTGCCGCAAGGCCGGATCCGGAATTAATGCCCATTGAAAGGCATTGATCCGGATCCGGCCTTAAGCTAAACGTCGTTTCGGCGCATTGCCGGATCCGACGTTTAGCTTTCTCTGAATGGTTACCATGGCTGCCGGGACGCTAAAGTCCAGGCAGCCATGGTAAAGTGTAGTGGGGAGCGGGGGAGCAGCATACTTACCATCCGTGCGGCTCCCGGGGCGCTTCAGAGTGACGTCAGGGCGCCCCACGTGCATGGATGACGTGATCGCATGGCACGTCATCCATGCGCATGGGGCGCTCTGACGTCATTCTGGAGCGCCCCGGGAGCCGCACGGACTGTAAGTATACTGCTCCCCCGCTCCCCACTACTACTATGGCAACCAGGACTTTAACCACTTCAACCCCGCTAGCTGAAACCCCCTTCATGACCAGGCCACTTTTTACACTTCTGCACTACACTACTTTCACCGTTTATCGCTCGGTCATACAACTTACCATTGCTGATAAAATCCTAGATGCTGTGTGCGAAAAGTAAATATAAAGAGATGAGCACGGTGTAGGACCATTAGTAGCTGTGGCCCATGGTCATCTCAGTATATTAATAATAAATTTAAAGTGCGCGGCGGCACTGAGAGGGTAACCAGTGTGTCCTACCGGTACCCAGGGGAGGTTGTCGGCTGCTCCAACACACGATATTCAAGTAGTCGTTCTTCCTGTATGGATGGTCGGATGAATCAAAAGGGAGATAGCAACCAGCTGACAGTCAAACACATGTGTGCAGGGTCCCTAAGGAACTCCTATGGCTATCTAACCAGTACCCTATAAACTAGAAGTGTGGTAGCAACCTGACCACAGGGCACTCGTCCTTGAAAGGACGACCCTGTCTGGAACCTTTCCCTAACTCTAGTAACTATATGTCCCTAAATATGCATGAGCATTGTCCCTACACGCATGTTTCGCTGCCAGGACATTGGGCAGTTCATCAGGGGAGATGATATAAAAATAAAGCAGGTCAATCCTAAATGAAGTGGTCAGGCCTGCAGACCAAAGATGACACGGTTAGTCAAAATGGTCAGTAGGTGCACGAAGATGGTCGGCTCCTGTGTGGGCTACCCCATGGATAAGGGGTTAAGGATGATGCAGTAAACCGATGTATGTAACTGCATGTGGGACGCCAACTAACCTGGCGTTCACTCCTTATTTAAATATGCCTGGTTCCCGCTGCTGATGACGTCAGTAACAGACGTCAGGTGGCGCACCGCTCGCCCGCACGTAGGCGTAGCGCATGCGCACATCACAGATTAGAAAAGAGGCTTGGAGCGCAGGGAAAGTGCCTGGTACGGAATGCACTCCTGCGCATGCGCGAACTCGCACATTGCCGCTGTCTGTGTTTTGCGGATCCGCAAAACACGTTACGGACGTCTGATTGGAGCCTAACCCCCATAACAGTGTCATCTACAGATCCCCCCCCCCCATAACAGTGTAATCTACAGATCCCCCCCAATAACAGTGTCATCTACAGATCCTCCCCCCCCCATAACAGTGTCATCTACAGATCCTCCCCCCCCCATAACAGTGTCATCTACAGATCCTCCCCCCCATAACAGTGTCATCTACAGATCCTCCCCCCCCCATAACAGTGTCATCTACAGATCCTCCCCCCCATAACAGTGTCATCTACAGATCCCCCCCATAACAGTGTCATCTACAGATCCTCCCCCCCATAACAGTGTCATCTACAGATCCCCCCCCCATAACAGTGTCATCTACAGATCCTCCCCCCCATAACAGTGTCATCTACAGATCCTCCCCCCCATAACAGTGTCATCTACAGATCCTCCCCCCATAGCAGTGTCATCTACAGATCCTCCCCCCCATAACAGTGTCACCTACAGATCCCCCCACCCCATAACAGTGTCATCTACAGATCCTCCCCCCCATAAATGTCATCTACAGATCCTCCCCCCCATAACAGTGTCATCTACAGATCCTCCCCCCCATAACAGTGTCATCTATGTCATCTACAAATCCCCCCCCCCCCATAACAGTGTCATCTACAGATTCCCCCCCCCCCCCCATAACAGTGTCATCTACAGATCCTCCCCCCCATAACAGTGTCACCTACAGATCCTCCCCCCCATAACAGTGTCATCTACAGATCCCCCCCCATAACAGTGTCATCTACAGATCCCCCCCCATAACAGTGTCATCTACAGATCCCCCCCCCCATAACAGTGTCATCTACAGATCCCCCCCCCCCCATAACAGTGTAATGACATCCACAGACCACAGATCTAAACAGTAAACAGTCTAATCATCCAGGCTGCAGACGGTAACTTTAACTTTTAAATCAGGAGGATTCAGCGAATCAGCGGCCGCTCTCCTCTCAGAGTCAGATCTCTCTAGTTAGATAGACTAAGTCACTTAGTACCTTATTAACCTACTCCACTATAGGTCAGGCTTCAGGCTGCTATCTTCGGTACTCGGTAGGGTTAGGGTAGGGCCACTGTGATGCCACACTGTCACTGGGCTTGGCTTTAGGGCTTAGGCTACAACTACTTGAACTACAGGCAGTGTGCGGGCTGCGGTGAGCGCTCACAGTGACGTCACGCGCCTGGCCCTGCGCAGCCTAGGAGGAGGAGCAGGCAAGCCGCCCGCACTGTTACCATACTACCGCGAGCGGCGTGCTGATTTCTCCACAGCAGTACAGCACTGGTTAGGTCCTGGGGACGTGGGGAGAGGTCCGGTCGGATAGAATCGTAGTTTTGAAGTACACTCTGACGAGCGGTCCTCCGGCCCTGCCTGCAGCACAGTGCACACCAAAATGAATCGGGGCACATTTTAGTTGGGGGGGCACATGGGGGTGCACAGCTTGATGCAGGGGGGGGCGTGGCCCCCTCTGGCCCCCCCTGGCGACGCCACTGGTGATCAGTGGTTCATAAAGGGTTAATAAGTGACGGGGGGGGGTGTAGTGTAGTGTTTTGTGGTACTTTACTGAGCTGCCTGTGTCCTCTGGTGGTCGATCCAAACAAAAGGGACCACCAGAGGACCAGGTAGCAGGTATATTACACGCTGTTATCAAAACAGCGTCTAATATACCTGTTAGGGGTTAAAAAAATCACATCTCCAGCCTGCCAGCGAACGATCGCCGCTGGCAGGCTGGAGATCCACTCGCTTACCTTCCGTTCCTGTGAGCGTGCGCGCCTGTGTGCGCGCGTTCACAGGAAATCTCGCGTCTCGCGAGAGGACGCGTATATGCGTCCAGGAGGAGTAAAGCAACCACCTCCCGGACGCATATGTGCGTACAGCGGTCGGGAGGTGGTTAATAGCATCCTGGCTGCCATAGTAACACTGAAAGCATTTTGAAGACGGATCCGTCTTCAAATGCTTTCAGTTCTCTTGCGTTTTTCCGGATCCGGCGTGTAATTCCGGCAAATGGAGTACACGCCGGATCCGGACAATGCAAGTGTGAAAGAGGCCTTATACAACCTCTGCTTGAAGTCATTCAAATGATTGCACAATTTTGCTGACATTTTGCGACAGAATTGTGCGGTCATCGTCTGTGGTGAGTGGGTGGACCGAACCTGCCGCACCATTTGTCGTTTGATCTGAGGATCAAAACCTGTCCTAGCAATGTGATGGAGACGCAGATGTACAACGCCTTACAAGACTCCGATAACTGCACCGGCATCACTCCTGCGCCTGGGTGTCCATCTTAGGACCAGGAATGTAATGCCCTGTGAGCAAACAATAAAAACTTTCCAATGAATGACAGCAAGCAGAGATCTTCAAAGCTGTAAAAAACTGCCACAGAAAGTTTTTGGAAAATGCTATAACTTTTTAATTATACAATGGATAACCTTCACTGAAAATACCTCTTTAAGTTTCATTTTCCACAAGAGCCTATTGAATTATATACAGTAAGTATCTTGCTACACTACAAATCTTGAAATGCACTCCACACACCGCTGCAGAGCGCTGATATGCATTTTCCAGGTCATTAGTTGTACTCCTAATCTCTGCTTCCTCTGGGGAAATCAAGCCTCCCTATATCAAAGCTAAACTTGACTTGATTAATCTTATTTGCTCACTTATTTTCTAATTCATGAATGATTCTTTAGGTGAAGTGACCAGAAGCCTTACATTTATGACCAATCCTCCTATACGAAATGGGTCTATCACTCGACACAAAAATTGACGGACAGCCGCAATATGTAGACAGATTACCAAGATGGCGTGTTCTACTTTGCAGACATTTTTATTGTTACAGTGCAGCTGACATACAAAAAAATGAAACGACTCTGCAAAGGGGTTGTCCCATGAAAAAGTATTCTACAGTTTTCAAACCAGCACCTGAATCTGAATACTTTTCAAATTGCTTGTAGTTAAAAATCTAGTATAGCCACTGAGTTATTCAATAAAATGCATCTGTGTAGCGCCATCTGCTGGTTGTTTTTTTTTCTTATTTCTTTGTCCGACTCATTGAGATGGCCGCACATGCTCAGTTTCATCCTTCAACTGTCTCCTGAGCTGGGATAGGCAGAGAGCTCCAGCTGAAGGGACATGCCCCCTGTGGTGCAGCAGAAAGGACATTCTCCTTGAGCTGCGAGCTAGAGATAAATCTATCAGAGCAATTGGAGCAATGAATGAGGGGGATCTCTGGATCCATGTGAGGTACAGGGCTGGTTCTAGCTTTTTTTTTTTTTTTTTAGAAAGACCATATAATGTCTGGTCTTCATTTTTCACATTGATAGTGGGACAAACCTTTAAAGACAATCTACCGTTCTGAGTCTAAATCATCCATGCAGACCTATGTCTCCCCATGGTTACAGACCACAAACACTTCCTTCCACCTGTCTCCTACATCTTGCAAACATACATTTGTGGAACACTAGCAGGTCTAGTAGAGTGTGATTGTAAGATAAGACTCCACGGGGTTGGTTTGCAGTGTAGAAACAAAACAGAAGGAACATTTTAATGCATTTTTATTTTTGCAAAATTGCTCTAATTTCTTAGACAGATACGTCGGTGTAAAAACAAATTGTACACAAAAGGTGTGACTATTATTTAAACCAGGGGTACTCAACTAGTGAGCCACGTCCTGATTCCGGACTATGGCTGACAGCTGTCCAGCCCCCTGCATGTCCTGATTTCAACTGTATCTGTGTCTTCAGGATGCAGATACAGTCGAATCTGAGGTGAAACAGGGAACCGTGAGCTCTCTGCCATCTGCGGCACCAAGGTATTATCCTGTTGTGAAGGGGGCACTTAGAATCATTATACTGAGTAGGGGGCACTTAGGAGCATCATACTGGGTAGGGGACACTAAGGGGCATCATACTGGGTAGGGGACACTAAGGGGCATCATACTGTGTGGGGAGGTCCTAGGTGGGCATTAGACTTTGTCATGGGCCAATAAAGGAGCATTATACTGTATGGGGGGGCACTAAAAAATCATCCCGCTGTGAGGGGGCACTTAGGGGACATCCTAATGGGAGGGGGAACTTAGGGGCATCATACTGTGTGGGGAGGTCCTAGGTGGGCATTAGACTTTGTCTGGGGCCAATAAAGGAGCATTATACTGTGTGGGGGGCATACAAAAATCATCCTGCTGTAAGGGGGCACTTAGAAGCATCATACTGAGTAGGGGGCACTTAAGAGCATCATACTGGGTAGGGGACACTAAGGGGAATCATACTATGTGCGGAGGTCCTAGGTGGGCATTAGACTTTGTCATGGGCCAATAAAGGAGCATTATGCTGTGTGGGGGCAGGAGAAAATCATCCTGCTGGGATGGGGCACTTAGGGGACATCATACTGCATGAAAAGCACTAGGACAGCATCATACTATCTGGGGAGGCAGTAAGGGGGCATCATACTTTGTGGTTGGCAATAAAGGGTCATCATCCTATGTGGAGGGCACTAAGGGGGTACGTTACTGTCTGAGAAGCATTAAAGGGCATCAATACTGTCCAAGAGACACTAGAAGGCATTGTTACTGCCTTAGGGACAATAAAGGGCATCTTTACTGTAAAAGGGGCATCATTACTGTCAGAAGGACACTGAGGGGCATCACTATTTTGAGGTGACACTAAGGGGACATTCGTATTGTGATAAGGTGAAAAGGGAACATCCTTACTGTGTGAGGAGGCACACAGGGGCACCATTAGTGTGTGATGGGCACAAAAGGGATTAAAGGGGTGGGTTATTGTAAAAAGAAGCAAATTGCTGCAGCATCTGTGCTCCGCTGGTGTTTTCCCGCTTTATATTTTTGATTGTATGCTACATAGACCACTGTCAGGACATAACCACCATGTGCACTTCTAAACCTTTAGATACTCAATGTATTTGTAAATACTGATTACTCTAGTGTATAATATGTCTGCTACATCAGTACAGATCATTGTACTAACAGTCCTCTTGTGCCCAATAATTTGTATGATTACACAATCCAATCTGTAAATTACATTCCATCTTATAACATTACCCCATTAAATGTAATAGATGACACTTTATTACCTGTCTGTAATAAGATATATCACCCCAGATACCTCCTCTTCTATCCATATAGAAGGCTGTGGTTGCTGTAGTATCAATTGAGCAGCGGACTCTCTATAACTCTCTGTAAATTAAATGTGCAATATAATGTCAGGTATTGACAAATGTTAGTTCATTCCATTCAGCCGTTTCTGAACATTTCTAATCCCAGCTGGAGCTGCCTGGGCCATTTCCACTCCGTGCCTCTACCCCGTGCATATTAATGGCTGAAGTTGTATTTATTTTGTCACTATCTGCACTCAGCACTTTACATTTGTGAGAGCAGTTAGTCGCAACGCTAGTGACACTTGGTATGTATTAAGGTCCATACACACATTATTTTGGTTTGACATGTTTTTGTCAGCGAAAAAAATCACCCTAGAATGTTATTTTTTTTCAATAATGCTTGGCTGTTTTTTAGGGACAAAACCAAATTTTTGAACACCTTTTTTTTCTTGCTGTTATTTTTCTCCTATACAGAATAAGATGGAAAAACATGAAGAACTTCAACACATAAAACAGCAAAAATTACATATAAAAGCCACAAGGCAAAAATGCATCCTGCATTTCATAATTCACATAGATCAGTGGTGGCGAACCTATGGTACAGGTACCAGAGGCGGCACTCAGAGCCCTCTCTGTGGGCACCCACACCCTGGAAAAAGTCTATGGTGTACCAATATGCCTTAGACTTTTCCTGCCATTAATCAGTGCAGGGTGCACTATGAACGGCACAGGCAGCGCAGTGAATGTAGGCAGGTTATTATAGCTAAATGATAAAGCACATGGACGATATACTATATTTGACTGCAGTATTCAGGTTAAATTACCGTGTTGGCACTTTGTGATAAATAAGTGGATTTTGGGTTGCAGTTAGAGATGTCCCGAACTATTCGCCGGCGAACAGATCCTGGCGAACATCGCTTGTTTGCGCTACCCGCGGTGGGCGAACATATGCGATGTTCGGTCCGCCCCCCATTTTTCATCGTTGAGCAAACTTTGACCCTGTACCTCACAGTCAGCAGACACATTCCAGCCAATCAGCAGCGAACCCCCCCTCCCAGACCCTCCCACCGCCTATCAAAAAGCAAGGACAGCATCATCTTAGATTCATTCTGAAGCTGCAGTGTTAGTGAGAGCAGGGACAGTGCTGCTGCTGCTGATGATTTAATAGGGAAAACGTTAGCTAGCCTGGGCCAGTGTTCTGTGTCCACTACAGTCCTCAAAGACTCATCTGAACTGCTGTAAGGACAGCGTCCTGACAGCACCCCAAAAAGCCCTTTTTAGGGCTAGTACATCAGTCTGCTTTTTTTTCTCAAATATAATTGCAGTTGCCTGCCAGCGTGTGTCAGGCCCACAGCGTGTTCTGTGCCCACTACTGCCAGTGCACACCACTCATATCTGATGGCACAGTAGCTTGCATTTAAAACAGTAAAACAATGTTTTCTCTGTAATATAATTGCAGTTGCCTTCTAGCGTGTGTCAGGCTCACAGCGTGTACTGTGCCCATTACTGCCAGTGTCCACCACTCATATCTGGTGGCACAGTAGCTTGCACGCATAGTACCACTAATCTAAAAAAAAATGACAGGCAGGGGCCGTCATGGTCATGGTGCTGTAATTTCCTTTGGCCCTAGAATAATGCCCAGTGTTCAGTGGCCACGTACCCTGAACTCGAAAAGTTCTGATGACATAGTTGACTGGCTAACACAGGACACCCAATCTTCTACAGCTTCCGCTCGGAACCTTGACGCACCATCCTCCTCCGGCTCAGCTTTGAGCACCTCTCAAGTTACCACTCTCCCACCTGCTGCCACCACCAACACTAGCACCACAGCTGCTTCACTTGATCTGTCAGAGGAGTTATTTACACATCAGTTGGAAGAAATGAGTGATGTGCAACCATTACTGCCAGAGGATATAAATAACAGGGATATGTCTCAGTCAGGCAGAATTACACACATGGACGTACGGTGTGATGATGATGTTGTACCCGCTGCTGCTTCCTTTGCCGAGTTGTCAGATACAAGTGAAGCGGTTGATGATGACGATGTGTCCATGGATGTCACGTGGGTGCCTGCTCGAAGAGAAGAAGAACAGGGGGAAAGTTCAGATGGGGAGACAGAGAGGAGGAGGAGACTAGTTGGAAGCAGGGGAGGTCGTCGCAAGGAGCTAGTGGCACAGTCAGACAGCATGTATCGGCTAGGGGTCAGCCAGACAGCACGCCAATCAACGCATGCTGTTGCCACCACCAGAATGCCGTCATTGCAAAGCTCAGCAGTGTGGCATTTTTTTTGTGTGTCTGACTCTGATAACAGCGATGCCATTTGCAACCTGTGCCAAAAGAAACGGAGTCGTGGGAAGTCCAACACCCACCTAGGTACAACTGCTTTGCGAAGGCACATGATCTCACATCACAAACGCCTATGCGATCAACACATGGTGACAAGTACAAGCAGCACACAAACTCAAAGCCACCATCCTCCTCCTGGTCCAGCATCTTCAGCCACGTCAACCACTGCTGTCCTCCTTGCCCCCTCTCAACCACCCGCCACTCCGCCTCTTGCCTTGAGCAGTTCCTGCTCATCTGCCCACAGTCAGGTGTCTGTCAAGGACATATTTGAGCGTAAGAAGCCAATGTCACAGTGTCACCCCCTTGCCCGGCGTCTGACAGCTGGCTTGTCGGAACTCTTAGCCCGCCAGCTTTTACCATACAAGCTGGTGGAGTCTGAGGCCTTCAAAAAAATTGTAGCTATTGGGACACCGCAGTGGAAGGTACCCGGCCGAAATTTTGTTTTCACAAAAGGCAATCCACAACCTGTACTCTATTGTGGAAAAGGAAGTCATGGCATGTCTGGCACACAGTGTTGATGCAAGGGTCCATCTGACCACTGATACCTGGTCTGCAAAGCACGGTCAGGGCAGGTATATCACGTACACTGCTGTCATGGTCTTACCTTCTTGCTGTTCTCCTTCGTTTGACATATGCTGGCGGCCATCTTGGTTTCTGGGTTTCTTGTAGCCTCCCACCCTGCGGCTTCTCCTTCCCACTGGGAGGAGCTGGATGCCTAGCTCATATATATATAGGAGGTCTGTGGCTTCAGTTCCTTGCTTGGTCCTCCTGTGTTCACATGCTTCTAAGACTGCTGCTGCTTCTGGTTCCTGATCCTGGCTTCGTCTGACTACCCTGCTGGTTCCTGATCCAGGCTTCGTCTGACTACCCTGCTGGTTCCTGATCCTGGCTTCGTCTGACTACCCTTCTGGTTCCTGACCTCTGGCTTCGCAAGACCCTGCTTCGGTTTAGCCATCCGTTTGGACTTTTGCCTCACAGCTTGATTTTCAATAAAGCCTTCTTATTTTCACTTATCTCTTGTTGTACGTCTGGTTCATGGTTCCATGACAACTGCGCATTGGGTAAACCTGCTGAGGGCTGCCAAGCATGGAATGCATGGCTCTGCAGAGGAGTTGGTGACACCGCCACGACTTGCAGGCAGGCCTGCTGCCACCTCCTCTACTCCTCCTACTCCATCCTCTTCGCTAACCTCCTCGGCAGAGTCCTCTTCTGCTGCTGCGTCTTGCTCCACATCAACTGAACCACCCCAGCTCCCCAGGGGCTATTCCACATCCCGAATACAACAGTGTCACGCCGTCTTGGGGTTGACTTGCCTGAAAGCAGAGTCACACCGGACCAGCACTCCTGTCTGCCCTGAACGCACAGGTGGATCAGTGGCTGACTCCGCACCAACTGGAGATTGGCACAACGCTTTGTGCATAAGTACCTAGGCTTACAGGACGTCCTCAAGCAGGGCAGGAAGGTGTGTGGCCATTTCAGGCGTTCCTACACGGCCATGGCGCACTTTGCAGATATTCAGCGGCGAAACATGCCAGTGAGGTGCTTGATTTACGACAGCCCGACACATTGGAATTCAACACTCCTAATGTTCGACCGCCTGCTCCAACAAGACAAAGCTGTCAACGAGTAGTTGTATGACTGGGGTGCTAGGACAGCCTCTGCGGAGCTGGGTATTTTTTTGCCATGTTACTGGACGCTCATGTGCAATGCCTGTAGGCTCATGCGTCCTTTTGAGGAGGTGACAAACCTAGTCAGTTGCACCGAAGGCACCATCAGCGACATCATCCCATTAGTTTTCTTCCTGGAGCGTGCCCTGCTAAGAATGCTGGATCAGGCCGTAGATGAGCACGAAGAGGAAGAAAAAGAGTTGTGGTCTCCATCACCACCAGAAACTGCCTTATCAGCATCGCTTGCTGGACCTGCGGCAACGCTGGAAGAGAAGCCTGAGGAAGAGGAGTCAGAGGAGGAATGTGGCTTTGAGGAGGAGGAAGACCAACCACAGCAGGCATCCCAGGGTGCTCGTTGTCACCTATCTGGTGGTGTTGTAAGTGGCTGGGGGGGGGGAGAACAGACCTTCAGTGAGATCAGTGAGGACGAGGAACAGGACATAAGTAGCTTGACATCCAACCTTGTGCAAATGGGGTATTTTTTTTTTATAGAATCAAGTAACAGGTGCGCATTGGTATGACATAGAAAAGTGTGCATTTATGACATAGGCTTCAAAGGTCATACAATAGCAGTTAATTGAAGTTGTTCAATTACATACATGAATCATAATAGTTGACACATAAGTTGGCTAATTTCACTTAACAAGTAGATGAATGAGAGCATGGATTCTCTTTCACAGTGCTCTCTATTCCAGTCATGTATGAAGCAAACAATAATAACTAGAGAGACAATGAAAAAAGATAAAAGAGGGAAGAATAAGAAAGAAGATAAGACAAGTAAGAAAGGGGGGAATGGGAGGGGCAGGGGGGGAAAGCATAGCTCATAGATATCGCAATCCCACGTCATAGGGTCATTGTGTCTGTTTAGTCAGGGTTCACCTTCGCCAGAGATCTCTAAGGGTTCCATATCTTCGCAAATTTATCATGCGTCCTATCAAACCAGCTAGACATTTCTTCAAATCTACAGATTTGAGTCACCTTAGCTTTCATTTCTTGTGTGGAAGGGGGGCTAACATCAAGCCAATGTAGAGGGATCAATGCTTTAGCTGCCGCTATGATATGTGAGATCAAGTTCTTTTTAGAAGGGAAGTATTGAGGTGATGGGAGTGCAAGTACTACCATGGTGAGTATAAAACTAGGAGTTGTAAGTTTCCGAATTAGTGCTTCTGTTTCCCTCCAATAAGGCTTAATCTGCGGGCAATTCCACCAGATGTGTGATAGGGAACCTACGCCATTTCCACACCTCCAGCATTCCCTGGCAGACGTCAGGCCCCTTTTGTAAAGAAAGTCAGGTGTTTTATACCACCTTGATAGGAGTTTGAAGTGATTCTCCTGTAGGCGGGAGCAGCGGGAGAAACCATGCGAATTTCTCAGTATATGCTTTACCTCAGTATCAGTTAGCACTCTATCCAACTCTTTTTCCCATTCTCTGATGTAAACAGGCCTCAGCGATTCACCCTCGCCTCCCACCACCGGGTAGAGCTTCGACCCCTTTTTAGCAGTAGAAAGTGGTAATAAGATCAGTTTCTCAATCTCGGTCAAGGACCTTCGGAAATGGCACGTCGCTGTCAACTCCCCAGACACAGCCTTAACATGAGGTTTTGCTAGGAAAAAGCCTGGGGAGTCAGTGATCGAGCGCGGGAGTGCCTTTAAAATGGAGGCTTCCACATTTGGGATGACTTCGCCCAGTTTTTCCGAAGTTAGTGAGTTCCACAGATGTAGTTTGTCTAGATTGTCATGATTTAGGAGGTCTGGCAATAGGCTCACCGGCAGCAAAGGAGATGGGTCAGGAGCCAATCTCCCTTTCATTTCTCTCCAAGTCCCACCCAGACTGCGCATCAATGGGTCTATAGTTTTGTCGTTATGGATGTTCCTATCTGGGAGCCATAATTGTTTCTGGAAATACTTCCCTACACTGTAACTACAAATGGCTTGGACATCTGGTTGTCTTTTGGGATCTACCATTTCAAGCCATCTATTAAGCTGTATCGCTGTATAGTATCTGGAAACATCTGGCAGACCCAGTCCTCCTTTCTCTTTATTTCTAGTTAAGATCTCGTGGGATATCCTAGGTTTCCTGTCATTCCACAGGAACCTAGAAAATATATTCTTCACGCTCTGAAAGAAAGATTTAGGGAGCCAAATCGGTACCAATTGCATAGTATATAGGACTTTCGGCATTACATATGCCTTCAGGATGTTTTCCGCCCCATCCAAGAGAGATAGGGAAGGTAGTATTTTTGTAGCAAGCGCTGTAGATCCCCTAAGAGGGAAGCATAGTTGTGTTGGTATAGGTCATTGGCGTCCCTGTAAGTATTTAATTGGCCCTTTAGTCCATTGGAATTGAAGTCGAGCCCGCAGGGAGGCAATTTTGGAATCTGGTAGTGAGATGTTCATTATCTCCGATTTGGAGTGATTAACTTTGAAGTCTGATAAAGAGCTGTACTCGTCTATTTTCTCTGCTAACTGATCCAATCCCTTCTCCGGGTCCATTATCAAGAACAATAACTCATCTGCAAATGCAGTACATTTTAGTTCCCTTCCACCATACTTGACTCCTGAAATTTCAGGGGACTGCCTAACTAGTTGTAAGAGCAACTCTGCTACTAAGATAAATAGTGAGGGGGACAAGGGACACACCTGCCTAGTTCCGTTAGTTATGTCAAAGGATGGTGATAGCGTGCCATTTACTTTCAATCTGGCGTATGGGTTTTGGTATAGAGTAAATATCGCTCTAGTGAAAGCTTCTGGGAAGGCGAAGCGCTGCAGAGTCAGTTTGACTCTGTCAAACGCCTTTTCGGCGTCAATACTTAGTAAAGCTAAAGGTAGCTTCTTTCTATGTGCCAAGTGTATAACGTGAAATATCCTGTGGGAGTTGTCTTTTCCCTCTCGGCCATGGATAAAGCCAGACTGTTCGTGTCCAATCAGGGTTGGCAGGAACTTGCCTATTCTACAAGCCAAAATCTTGGCCCAAAGTTTTAAGTCCAGGTTCAAGAGGGAAATCGGGCGGTAGCTGCCGCAGTTCAAAGGGTCTTTACCCTCTTTAGGTATCAGAGTGACATAAGATTCAAGCATCGGGAGATGGAGGGATTCCAAAAAGTTTCTGATGCGGAACTCTTTTTGGAGTTCCTCCTCAGGGGTACCTGCCTGATGTAAGTTGTATAGTTTCAAATAGAACTCTTTAAAGGCACTGGCTATTTCTGGAGTGTCATTAGTCAAAATTGCCATTTGGCTGTTTTATTGAGGAGATGTGAGTGACATTCTTGGCTTTCATAAGCAAGGATGACATCAGCTTTCCCCCTTTCTCTCCATGACCGTAGACCTTATGCTGAAAATTCATAATTTGCTTCGCTACTCTATGGCTAAGAAGGTCTCGCAGTTTAAACCTGAGTTCTGTCAGTTCTTTTTGGTGCTCGTTGAGCAGTGAAGCTTTATGTCTCCTCTCAATTGTCACTATTTCTGCTAAGAGTGTGTCAACAACCTTTTTCTGTTCCTTTTTTACTCTAGTGCCTAAGGAAATAAATCATCCTCTAATGAAAGCCTTGTGGGCTTCCCATACAATAGGTTGTGAGCTGTGTGTGGAGGAGTTAAGTGCAAAGTACTCTATCAGTTGGGTCCTGACCTGGTCCGTGTGGAGTTGGTTGTACAGCAAAGATTCATTTAGCTTCCAGCTCCAGTCCCTTTTTGGTAGAGAGGCCAGGGTGAAGGTCGCACAGCATGGAGCATGATCAGATAGTGTGATATTACCAATGTCTGCTTTCCTGAAAAAGGGAAGAAGAGATGCAGAAGTTAGAATATGATCTAGGCGTTGATACCTCCCATGCAGAACTGAGTAGAAGGAGAAGTCATTACTCGTTGGGTGAAGGCTGCGCCATACATCTATCAAATGTAAATCATGAAGTTTCTTATGGAGTTTACAAAGAAGCCTTTGCGTTACCCGGGATTTAGCTGAAGACGAGTCAATGGAGGGATTTAATACCAGGTTTAAGTCGGCTCCCAGGATTATCTGCCCTTCAGCAAAGATTTTAAGCGTGTCCAAGACTTGTTAGGGACATAAAAATTAGCTAAGGTGAATTTACGATCTGCTATTAAGCCTTTTACTAGGAAAAGGCGTCCATCTACATCTGTGTGTTGCTGCAATACAGTAAACGGGATGGATTTGTGGACTGCTATAGCTACTCCTTTGGAGGCTGAGGCTGGCTGAACACTGTGAAACCAGTGGGCAAATGGGCGTTTTGGCAGCCTTGGCATTTTCTTCTGGCGCAGGTGAGTTTCCTGAAGAAACACTATCTGGGAACCCATTTTCCTGAGAGCCAGCATGACTTGACCCCTTTTCTGTGGTGAGTTTAGACCTTTTACATTGAATGTCGCGACCTTTATATCAGTCATCCTAGTGGACAAGTTATTTACTTCTGTAGTATAGTTGTAATCTGCGGGCTCTCCTTATGAGACTCCTAAGGGTCTGAGAGAGATGTCAATAAGGAGGGAGAGGGAGGGTAAGAGTTGGGAGAGAAAAGCTAGAGGGAGGGGAAGTGAAGGTAAAGGAAAGAAAAAGAGAAAAAAGAACGAGAAAAAAGGAAAAAAGAAAGAAAAAGCAACAGTCAGAAAATCTAACAGTTACTAGTATTTAAACCAGTGAGTGAACTATCACAACAGGAGCAAACAGTTATGTATGTAGATAGCAGGGGGGAGAACCCAAATATATTTCTAGCCTGGACGTGTTGCCTAGACATCACAGCCCCAGGGTATAGCACTATATTTGGTGACCTATATAATTTATTTAACTTCTAGACCTTACGAGCGGAGGTGGTGAAGTGGGGGGTAATAGCAAAAGCTTATGTTTATTAGGGAAGACATACTGATTACACTGGGTAGGGCCTTGATCCCAGGTGGCCGTATACCTGGTTTCTATGCATACACGCATCTAGTCTCCCTATCTGAGCGTATTCATGAAACTGAAAGGCTGAGGGTGGTTGAATATATCAGGTTTGCCATACATGACATGAATGCTAAGTATTCGGAGTCACACAGACCCCATGCTTATTATAGGTAAATGGAAATGAGGCGAGGGTCCGCGTATGAGGAGGGAGGGGGGTTGGGGGGGTAGGCTAAAGAAGAGCTAATTTTCTTTGAGGATAAACATACTGGGTATGTTAAATAGGGATAGATCAGGCTCGGATATGACCTGTTGCTTAGCTAGTACTTCATCCGTAATCCCTCAGAGAGACGTTCCTGCAAAGAAACACTAACCATAATTAATGAAATCATTTCATCCCTAGGTCTGCGTGAATGCACTTTGTACGTTGGGACGGCATTGGAAGTAAGGGGAGGGGAGGAAGGAAGGGAGGAAGCATTAGCTCATGATGCCTAGGAGCCGGCATTTAAAGTACATTAACTAGTGACTAATCCCAAGTGATCTTAGATGTTCAGACTCTCACATAAGGTAAATACAGTAGCCTTGATAATAAGTACTTTCATACCCTGTCCTCAGTCATGTAAACAGTTAGTTTGCCTATGGTGATAATGCCCGTTATACTGAGCACAGATGGTAGACTGAGCGTGTTAAGGCCTCTAAATTTATTAAGTGAGTCTGAGACATGGAGTCTGGGTAGAATGCAAAGCTTATCCAGCTCCCTGTCCGCGATCTATCGGGAGCTACAAGCTAGGGGTTGCAGGAATACAGTCTTTTCCAGACTCCATGTGTGAGGACTATAAACGCTCACCAGGTAACTTCTAACTTAGAATTATAGCAAAACCGGGTACAGAATGTACCAGAACCTACTTACGAAACAGTGGCTGAGGCCCATAATGCATATCACGGATTAGTCGCACGGCCTATCCCTTGCGATCAATGAGCATAATATTTCACTTTGTATGACATATGCGACAGTATGTGCATTAGTGATGTCCCGAACTATTCGCCGGCGAATAATTCCCAGCGAACATAGCTTGTTCGCGTTCGCCGCTGCGGGTGAACATATGCGATGTTCGGTCCGCCCCCTATACATCATCATTGAGTAAACTTTGACCCTGTACCTCACAGTCAGCAGACACATTCCAGCCAATCAGCAGCAGACCCTCCCACCTCCAGGACAGCATCCATTTTAGATTCATTCGGAAGCTGCATTCACAGTGAGAGGAGGGAGAGTGTAGCTGCTGCTGATTCAATAGGGAAAGCGTTAGCTAGGGCATTGTTCTGTGTCCACAGACTCATCTGCTGTAAGGACAGCATCCAGACAGTACCCCAAAAAGCCCTTTTCATGGTACATCAGTACCATTTTTTTTTTCATATATATATATATATATATATATATATATATATTGCAGTTGCCTGGCTGCCCGTGTGTGAGAGGCTGCAGGCTCAGTCATAGACAGCACTGTGTGCACAGTGCACACCATTCATACAGGGTGTGACAGAAAATACCTTGCAGATAAAAAAATAAATTATATTTAATATTTTTCTGTGATCTAATCACATTTGCAAGCCCGTGTGTGTCAGACGCCCACACATACTGTATTGTGGCCACTGGCTAGTGGCTGACTAGGCCTGCACTCATACCGTTACAGGGTGTCATTCAGTCAAATACCTTGCAGAAAAAAATTATATTTAAAATGTAACTGTGATCTAATCACATTAGCAAGCCCGTGTGTGTCAGGCACCCACACATACTGTATTGTGGCCACTGGCTAGTGGCTGGCTAGGCCTGCACTCATACCGTTACAGGGTGTCATTCACCCAAATACTGTCATGGTCTTACCTTCTTGCTGTTCTCCTTCGTTTGACATGTGCTGGCGGCCATCTTGGTTTCTGGGTTTCTTGTAGCCTCCCACCCTGCGGCTTCTCCTTCCCACTGGGAGGAGCTGGATGCCTAGCTCATATATATAGGAGGCCTGTGGCTTCAGTTCCTTGCTTGGTCCTCCTGTGTTCACATGCTTCTAAGACTGCTGCTGCTTCTGGTTCCTGATCCTGGCTTCGTCTGACTACCCTGCTGGTTCCTGATCCAGGCTTCGTCTGACTACCCTGCTGGTTCCTGATCCAGGCTTCGTCTGACTACCCTTCTGGTTCCTGACCTCTGGCTTCGCAAGACCCTGCTTCGGTTTAGCCATCCGTTTGGACTTTTGCCTTACAGCTTGGTTTTCAATAAAGCCTTCTTATTTCCACTTATCTCTTGTTGTACGTCTGGTTCATGGTTCCATGACATTAGGACCAAGCCATGAATTCTGACGGTACAGGGCCATCCTCGCTACCTACGCTGGTTGCCAGACTTGATCAGCAGGATCACCTGTTGGGTCGGTTCGCTGTGGCGTTGCAAACCCTGCTTGAACGCACGGCTCATTTAGCTTCCGTTGCCGATGGGTCGGTTGTCGCTCCTGGGCCCGCTCCTACTGCCGCTCCGGTTGTTGTGCCAGAGTCTACCCCGACACCTGTTGCTGCGCCTGCGGTGTTTCGGGGTATGACCGGTTCTGCCCCCCTTCCACAGCGCTTTGGGGGAGAGCCAACTCAGTGCCGAGGTTTCCTTAACCAGGTGGGCATTTATTTCGAGTTGCTGCCACATGCCTTTCCTACTGAGAGATCAAAGGTGGGCTTCTTGATCTCGCTGCTCTCGGACAAGGCCTTGGCCTGGGCCAGCCCTTTATGGGAGAACAACAATCCGGTGGTTGCCGAGTTTTCCGGTTTTGTTGCTTCTCTTCGGAAGGTATTCGATGTGCCGGCTCGTGCTGCCTCTGCTGCGAAGCTCCTTATGTCCATCAGACAGGGTTCACGATCCGTAGCTGAATACGCCATTGAGTTTCGTACCCTGGCAGCAGAGGTGGGCTGGAATAATGAGGCTCTGGTCGCTGCTTTCTCTCATGGTCTCTCGGATGCCTTGAAGGATGAGGTTGCAGCTAAGGACCTACCAGTGGAGCTCGAGTCTCTTATTTCTTTCCTGATTTTGATTGACACCAGACTCAGGGAGAGACCTTCCTTTAAGGAGAGCCTGCGGAGGTCTCCTAACAGATTGGCGCCTATGTTTGCTGTCCCACCCGTGCCTCCCTCTCCTCCCACGCCTCCTGGGGATGACTTGTCTGGGGGTGAACCCATGCAGCTGGGGTTTGCTCGCCTGTCCGAGGGGGAGAGGGTACTCCGGAGATGCCAGGGCCGATGCATGTACTGTGGTCTCGGTGGGCATTTTCGGTTGGCATGCCCGAACCGTCCGGGAAACTCTCGCACCTGAGATCCTGTCGGGGGCAGATCTTGGGTGGAGTCTCCTCGTCCCCCGGTTTCCCGTGTTGACAAACCACTGATTACCGTTGTCCTCTCCTGGGTCGGGGGCTCGGTGACAACCCAGGCGTTGGTGGACTCTGGTGCTGGTGGTTTGTTCATTGATAGTGTGTTCGCTGCCGCCAATTCCATTCCTCTGCAGCCTCGAGGTTCCCCACTGGCTCTTGAGGCGATAGACGGCAGACCCCTTCTGCCGCCACACGTGACTCATGAGACCCTTCCAGTGGGGATGGCCATTGGTGCCGTTCACAGAGAGTCGGTCTGTCTCCAGGTTATTTCGTCTCCACACTACTCGGTGGTCTTGGGGTACCCCTGGCTCCAGAAGCATAATCCGACTTTCGATTGGAGATCGGCCGAGATCCTCTCGTGGTCACCGCAGTGTGGGGCTAGTTGCATCCATGGACCTGTCAAGTTGCTGTGTACTTCCTCGGACTCTCTGTTGCCTCCTGAATACGAGGAGTCCCGGGATGTATTCGATAAGGTGCGTGCGGTTGCCCTACCTCCGCACCGCCCATACGATTGTGCCATAGAGTTAAAATCTGGTGCCGTTCCTCCTCGTGGCAAAGTCTATCCACTGTCGGTAGCGGAGAATGAGGCCATGGAGGAGTACGTGAGGGAGGCGCTTTCACGCGGACACATTCCCAAATCCTCGTCCCCGGCAGGGGCTGGATTTTTCTTTGTGAAAAAGAAGGGCGGTGAGTTGAGGCATTGCATCGATTACAGGGGTCTCAATCGCATCACGATCAAGAACGCTTACCCGATACCCTTGATTTCCGAGCTGTTCGATCGCCTCAAAGGGGCCACGGTCTTTACCAAACTCGACCTGAGGGCGGCATATAACCTGGTAAGGATCAAGGCGGGCGATGAGTGGAAGACCGCGTTTAACACCAGGACCGGTCATTATGAATCCTTGATTATGCCCTTTGGGTTGTGCAATGCGCCCGCAGTCTTCCAGGAATTCATCAACGATGTTTTCCGTGACCTGTTGCAGCAGTGTGTGGTGGTCTATTTGGATGACATCTTAGTATATTCTGAATCCATGGAGGCCCACATTCTGGATGTCAGACGAGTGTTGCAACGGTTACGAGAGAACAAGCTGTTCGGTAAGCTTGAGAAATGCGAATTTCACCGATCCCAGGTAACCTTCTTAGGTTACATCATTTCCGCTGAGGGGTTCTCCATGGATCCTGAGAAGGTTTCGGCTGTCTTACAGTGGCCCCAGCCCAGTGGTCTTCGTGCCCTGCAGCGCTTTTTGGGCTTCGCCAATTATTATCGGAAGTTCATCAGGGACTTTTCCATGCTAGCCAAGCCTCTCACGGATCTGACCAGGAAGGGCAGTAATCCCCAGGTCTGGCCGCTCGAGGCCATCCGAGCTTTTGAGGCTCTAAAGTCCGCCTTTGTGTCGGCTCCAATTCTGTCGCATCCCAACCCTGGGTTGCCTTTTGTCCTCGAGGTGGACGCGTCTGAGACGGGAGTAGGCGCCCTTCTGTCTCAGCGTAGAACACCAGAGGGTCCTCTGCTTCCTTGTGGGTTTTACTCCCGGAAACTGTCTTCCGCGGAGTGCAACTATCAGATTGGTGACAGGGAGTTATTGGCCATCGTGCAGGCCCTTAAAGAATGGAGGCACTTGCTCGAGGGCTCGGTGGTTCCGGTTCTCATCCTGACGGACCACAAGAATCTGACCTACCTCTCTGAGGCCAAGAGATTGACACCACGTCAGGCCAGATGGGCTCTGTTCTTGTCACGTTTTAATTACGTGGTCTCCTACCTACCCGGTTCCAAGAACATCAGAGCGGATGCCTTATCACGGCAGTACTCTGAGCTGTCCGGGGAGGAGTCGATTCCGACTTCGGTCATACCTCCAATCAGATCCTGGCCGCCATTCGCACCAGCCTGACCTCTCCCCTGGGTGAGCAGATTTTGGCGGCTCAATCTGGTGCTCCCTCTGGGAGACCCAACGGCAGATGTTTTGTGCCTGAGGAGTTGCGCACTCGGTTGTTGCGAACCTACCATAACTCCAAGGCCGCGGGGCATCCTGGAAAGAATCAGCTGTCCTGGGCTGTTTCACGTCTGTTCTGGTGGCCTTCTCTACGTTCCGACATCGCCGCATATGTAGCGGCATGCTCCGTTTGTGCCCAGAGTAAGTCCCCTCGGCACCTTCCGTTGGGCCTTTTGCAACACATACAGACGTGGACAAAATTGTTGGTACCCTTTGGTCAATGAAAGAAAAAGTCACAATGGTCACAGAAATAACTTTAATCTGACAAAAGTAATAATAAATTAAAATTCTATAAATGTTAACCAATGAAAGTCAGACATTGTTTTTCAACCATGCTTCAACAGAATTATGTAAAAAAATAAACTCATGAAACAGGCATGGACAAAAATGATGGTACCCCTAACTTAATATTTTGTTGCGCAACCTTTTGAGGCAATCACTGCAATCAAACGCTTCCTGTAACTGTCAATGAGACATCTGCACCTCTCAGCAGGTATTTTGGCCCACTCCTCATGA
The DNA here is from genome assembly GCF_014858855.1 of Bufo gargarizans. Taxonomy (NCBI): domain Eukaryota; kingdom Metazoa; phylum Chordata; class Amphibia; order Anura; family Bufonidae; genus Bufo; species Bufo gargarizans. The sequence continues at coordinate 403,230,690 of NC_058084.1, read as the reverse complement.
GCAAACTGCTCCAGTTGTGTCCGGTTTGAAGGGTGCCTTTTCCAGACTGCATGTTTCAGCTCCTTCCAAAGATGCTCAATAGGATTGAGGTCAGGGCTCATAGAAGGCCACTTTAGAATAGTCCAATTTTTTCCTCTTAGCCATTCTTGGGTGTTTTTAGCGGTGTGTTTTGGGTCATTGTCCTGTTGCAAGACCCATGACCTGCGACTGAGACCAAGCTTTCTGACACTGGCTAGTACATTTCTCTCTAGAATTCCTTGATAGTCTTGAGATTTCATTGTACCCTGCACAGATTCAAGACACCCTGTGCCAGACGCAGCAAAGCAGCCCCAGAACATAACAGAGCCTCCTCCATGTTTCACAGTAGGGACAGTGTTCTTTTCTTGATATGCTTCATTTTTTCGTCTGTGAACATACAGCTGATGTGCCTTGGCAAAAACTTCGATTTTTGTCTCATCTGTCCACAGGACATTCTCCCAGAAGCTTTGTGGCTTGTCAACATGTAGTTTGGCATATTCCAGTCTTGCTTTTTTATGATTCGTTTTCAACAATGGTGTCCTCCTTGGTCGTCTCCCATGTAGTCCACTTTGGCTCAAACAACGACGGATGGTGCGATCTGACACTGATGTTCCTTGAGCATGAAGTTCACCTTGAATCTCTTTAGAAGTCTTTCTAGGCTCTTTTGTTACCATTCGGATTATCCGTCTCTTAGATTTGTCATCAATTTTCCTCCTGCGGCCACGTCCAGGGAGGTTGGCTACAGTCCCATGGATCTTAAACTTATGAATAATATGTGCAACTGTACTCACAGGAACATCTAGTTGCTTGGAGATGGTCTTATAGCCTTTACCTTTAACATGCTTGTCTATAATTTTCTTTCTGATCTCTTGAGACAGCTCTTTCCTTTGCTTCCTCTGGTCCATGTCGAGTGTGGTACACACCATATCACCAAACAACACAGTGATTACCTGGAGCCATATATATAGGCCCAATGGCTGATTACAAGGTTGTAGACACCTGTGATGCTAATTAGTGGACACACCTTGAATTAACATGTCCCTTTGGTCACATTATGTTCTGTGTTTTCTAGGGGTACCATCATTTTTGTCCATGCCTGTTTCATGAGTTTATTTTTTTACATAATTCTGTTGAAGCATGGTTGAAAAACAATGTCTGACTTTCATTGGTTAACATTTATAGAATTTTAATTTATTATTACTTTTGTCAGATTAAAGTTATTTCTGTGACCATTGTGACTTTTTCTTTCATTGACCAAAGGGTACCAACAATTTTGTCCACGTCTGTAGCCACCGGGGAGCGTCCATGGTCACACCTGGGGATGGATTTCATTGTGGACCTCCCTGCATCCCGAGGCCATACGGTCATTCTCATGATTGTGGATCGGTTTTCCAAAATGTGCCACTGTGTTCCTCTCAAGAAGTTACCCTCTGCACAAGAGTTGGCCACGATTTTTGCCAGGGAGGTTTTCCGGTTGCACGGTTTGCCCAAGGAGATTGTGTCGGATCGGGGGAGTCAGTTTGTGTCCAGGTTCTGGCGCGCCTTTTGCTCCCAGTTGGGGATTCATCTCTCTTTCTCCTCGGCCTACCACCCTCAGTCCAATGGGGCCGCAGAACGATCCAATCAGGCCTTGGAGCAATTCCTTCGTTGCTATGTCTCCGATCACCAAGACAATTGGGTTGACCTCCTGCCTTGGGCTGAGTTTGCCAGGAACACGGCGGTGAACTCTTCCTCTGGGACGTCTCCCTTCATGGCCAATTATGGGTTCCAACCTGCCGTGTTACCGGAGGTATTCTCTCCCCAGGATATTCCGGCTGTGGAGGATCACCTTTCCGTCCTACGTGCTTCTTGGGTACAGATCCAGAGGTCCCTTGAGGTCTCTGCGCAGCGCCAGAAACTCCAGGCTGATCGCAGACGAGCGCCCGCTCCTTCCTACCAGGTCGGAGACCGCGTATGGTTGTCCACCCGCAACCTCAACCTTCGAGTGCCCACTCCCAAGCTGGCGCCTCGCTTTGTTGGTCCCTTCCGAGTGCTTCGCAGGGTAAACCCGGTAGCCTATGCCCTTGCGCTTCCTCCTGGCATGCGGATCTCCAACGTGTTTCATGTCTCCCTGTTGAAGCCACTGGTGTGTAATCGTTTCACTTCCTCGGTTCCTCGGCCTCGTCCGGTCCAAGTGGGCAATCGTGAGGAGTATGAGGTGAGCAATATCCTGGACTCACGCCTGGTCCGCGGTCGGGTGCAGTTTTTGGTCCATTGGCGTGGTTATGGTCCAGAGGAGCGTTCCTGGGTTCCCTCCGCAGATGTCCATGCTCCTGCCTTGCTCCGAGCCTTCCACGCACGCTTCCCTCAGAAACCGTTCTTTACTCCGCGGAGGAGGGGCCCTTGAGGGGGAGGTACTGTCATGGTCTTACCTTCTTGCTGTTCTCCTTCGTTTGACATGTGCTGGCGGCCATCTTGGTTTCTGGGTTTCTTGTAGCCTCCCACCCTGCGGCTTCTCCTTCCCACTGGGAGGAGCTGGATGCCTAGCTCATATATATAGGAGGCCTGTGGCTTCAGTTCCTTGCTTGGTCCTCCTGTGTTCACATGCTTCTAAGACTGCTGCTGCTTCTGGTTCCTGATCCTGGCTTCGTCTGACTACCCTGCTGGTTCCTGATCCAGGCTTCGTCTGACTACCCTGCTGGTTCCTGATCCAGGCTTCGTCTGACTACCCTTCTGGTTCCTGACCTCTGGCTTCGCAAGACCCTGCTTCGGTTTAGCCATCCGTTTGGACTTTTGCCTTACAGCTTGGTTTTCAATAAAGCCTTCTTATTTCCACTTATCTCTTGTTGTACGTCTGGTTCATGGTTCCATGACAAATACCTTTCAGAAAAAAAAAATAATGTATTTAAAATTTAACTGTGATCTAATCACATTTGCAAGCCCATGTGTGTCAGCCAGGCCCACACAGACTGTACTGTGCCCACTGCCCACCACTTATATAGAGTGGCACAATACCTTGCACGCATAGTAACACTTATCTAATAAAAAATGACAGGCAGAGGCAGGCCACGCCGCAGGGGCCGTCGTGTTCGTGGTGCTGTGATTTTCACTGGCCCTGGAATACTGCCCAGTGTTCAGAGGCCGCGTACCCTGAACCCCAAAAATTCTGAGAAAATAGTTGACTGGCTTACACAGGACACCCAATCTTCAACAGCTTCCGCTAAGAACCTTGACGCACCATCCTACTCCAGCTCAGCTTTGGTCACCACTCTCCCGCCCGCCGCCACCACCACAGCCACCACAGCTGCTTCACTTGATCCCTCAGAGGAGTTATTTACACATCAGTTGGATGAAATTAGTGATGTGCAACCATTATTGCCAGGGGATGTAGATAACAGGGATATGTCTCAGTCAGGCAGCATTACACACATGGACGTACAGTGTGATGATGATGATGATGTTGTACCCGCTGCTGCTTCCTTTGCTGAGGTGTCAGATACAAGTGAAGTGGTTGATGATGACGATGTGTCCATGGATGCCACATGGGTGCCTGCTCGAAGAGAAGAAGAAGAGGGGGAAAGTTCGTAAGGGGAGACAGAGAGAAGGCGGAGACGAGTTGGAAGCAGGGGGAGGTTGTCGCAAGGAGCTAGTGGCACAGTCAGACAGCATGTATCGGCACTCTGGGTCAGCCAGACAGCACGCCAATCAACGCATGCTGTTGCCACCACCAGAATGCCGTCATTGCAAAGCTCAGCAGTGTGGCATTTTTTTGTGTGTCTGCCTCTGACAACAGCGATGCCATTTGCAACCTGTGCCAAAAGAAACTGAGTCGTGGGAAATCCAACACCCACCTAGGTACAACTGCTTTGCGAATGCACATGATCGCACATCACAAATGCCTATGGGATCAACACATGATGACGAGTAGAAGCAGCACACAAACTCAAAGCCACCATCCTCCTCCTGGTCCAGCATCTTCAGCCACGTCAACCACTGCTGTCCTCCTTGCCCCCTCTCAACCACCCGCCACTCCGCCTCTCACCTTGAGCAGTTCCATCTCATCTGCCCACAGTCAGGTGTCTGTTAAGGAAATGTTTGAGAGTAAGAAGCCAATGTCACAGAGTTACCCCCTTTCCGGGCGTCTGACAGCTGGCTTGATGGAACTCTTAGCCCGCCAGCTTTTACCATACCAGCTGGTGGAGTCTGAGGCCTTCAAAAAATGTGTCGCTATTGGGACACCACAGTGGAAGGTACCCGTACAAATTTTTTTTTCTAATAAGGCAATCCCAAACTTCTACTCGGTGATTGAAAAGGAAATTATGGCATCTCTGGCATACAGTGTTGGGGCAAGGGTCCATCTGACCACTGATACCTGGTCTGCAAAGCACGGTCAGGGCAGGTATATCACGTACACTGCGCATTGGGTCAACCTGCTGACGGCTGCCAAGCATGTAATGCGTGGCTCTGCAGCGGAGTTGGTGACACCGCCACGACTTGCAGGCAGGCCTACTGCCACCTCCTCTACTCCTCCTACTCCATCCTCTTCCATAACCTCATCGGGGCTATTCCACATCCCGGATACGACAGTGTCACGCTGTCTTGGGGTTGACTTGCCTGAAAGCAGAGAGCCACACCGGACCAGCACTCCTGTCCGCCCTGAACGCACAGGTGGATCAGTGGCTGACCCCGCAACAACTGGAGATCGGCAAAGTGGTGTGTGACAATGGAAGCAATTTGTTGGCGGCATTGAATTTGGGCAAGTTGTCACATGTGCCGTGCATGGCACATGTGTTGAATATCATCGTACAACGCTTTGTGTCTAAGTACCCAGGCTTACAGGACGTCCTCAAGCAGGCCAGGAAGGTGTGTGGCCATTTCAGGCGTTCCTACACGGCCATGGCGCACTTTGCAGACATTCAGCGCCGAAACAACATGCCAGTGAGGCGCTTGATTTGCGACAGCTCGACACGTTGGAATTCAACACTCCTAATGTTCGACCGCCTGCTCCAACAAGAAAAAGCCGTCAACGAGTATTTGTATGACCGGGGTGCTAGGACAGCCTCTGCGGAGCTGGGAATTTTTTTGCCACGTTACTGGACGCTCATGCCCAATGCCTGTAGGCTCATGCGTCCTTTTGAGGAGGTGAAAAACCTAGTCAGTCGCACCAAAGGCACCATCAGTGACCTCATCCCATTTGTTTTCTTCCTGGAGCGTGCCCTGTGAAGAGTGCTGGATCAGGCTGTAGATGAGCGTGAACAGGAAGAGGAAGAGTTGTGGTCACCATCATCACCAGAAACAGCCTTGTCATCATTGCTTGCCGGACCTGCGGCAATGCTGCAAGAGGAGTATGAGGAAGAGGAGTCAGAGGAGGAATGTGGCTTTGAGGAGGAGGAAGACCAACCACAGCAGGCATTCCAGGGTGCTCGTTGTTGTCACCTATCTGGGACCCGTGGTCTTGTACGTGGCTGGGGGGAGAACAGACCGTCAATGACATCAGTGAGGAGGAGGAACGGGAAATGAGTAGCTCGGCATCCAACCTTGTGCAAATGGGGTCTTTCATGCTGTCATGTCTGTTGAGGGACCCTCATATAAAAAGGATGAAGGAGAATGACCTGTACTGGGTGGCCACGCTACTAGACCCCCGGTATAAGCAAAAAGTCGAAATGTTACCAATTTACCGGAAGTCAGAAAGGATGCAGCAGTTCAAAACCAAACTAAAAAATATGCTTTACACCAGTGTTTCCCAACCAGCGTGCCTCCAGGTGTTGCAAAACTACAACTCCCAGCATGCCTGCACAGCCAAAGGCTGTCCGGGCATGCTGGGAGTTGTAGTTTTGCAACAGCTGGAGGCACGCTGGTTGGGAAACACTGCTTTACACAGCTTATAAGGGGGATGTCACAGCACACCAGAAATCTAACTGGGGAAGAGGTCAAAGTAATCCTCCTCCTACCACGACCACGGCAGCAAGGACAGGACGCTTTACAGATGTGTTGTTGATGGAGGACATGCAGAGCTTTTTCAGTTCTACACATCGCCACAGCCCTTCGGGATCCAGCCTTAGAGAACGACTCGACCGACAGGTGGCAGACTACCTCGCCTTTACTGCAGATATCGACACTCTGAGGAGCGATGAACCCCTTGACTACTGGGTGTGCAGGCTTGACCTGTGGCCTGAGCTATCCCAGTTTGCGATAGAACTTCTGGCCTGCCCCGCTTCAAGTGTCCTGTCAGAAAGGACCTTCAGTGCAGCAGGAGAAAGAAGTCGCCTCGGTCAAAAAAGTGTTGATTACCTCACCTTCATTAAGATGAATGAGGAATGGATCCCGAAGGAACTGACAGTGGGGGATACGTTTAACTAACAAAAGGCCTGACAATGGTCTCCAACGCTGCTGTATTTAATGTCTGCATACCGGATGACTTTCGTGAATTCCCCGCCACCAACTAGGGTTCAAGCCTCAATGTTTTAGTCACCTTTCTGTCTTGAAAACATCAATTTTTCTGGCCGCTGCTACAACAGCGGCTGCAACAATAACATTGTTTTTCAGGCATGTGTACATGCCAAATTTTTCTGGCCTCTGGTGCTACACTGTGGCTGCAAAAACAAAACAAAAAAAGGCACATGCAAGTGTCAATTCCCCTTTCGTGATCGTTACCTTGTTGTGGTGAAGGGGCTTGCGTATCACAATGAAGCGATCATCACCTCTATGAGTGTGTTGGCAATGTTGCCACACCCCAGATGATAAGGCCGTTGCTTCATTATGATCAGACCAAAAGCGATCGGGGCGGCTGGATGTTTTTTCATAGAAAAAACATATTTTTTTTTATTTATCTACTTTTTTAAGTTGTATGGGTGGGGTTTTAATACATAAAATAAAAAAATCATAATAAAGTCTCTTAATAGTTTATTAGAAATAATGCAGACAATTTAAAAAATCCCCATCAATTCCAATACAAAGCAAGTACAGAGCTCAGAACTAAATTATTCCAGGATGTAGTAATGGTTAGTTAATTCGACAATGGTTAATCAATTCGACACACGTCCCCGGATAGGGGACGTAACAGGGATTAAACTGATAGGAATAGGACTAGTTAAGACACCACTCATATAGGGTGTCACAGCACATTGCTCCGTGCACGCGCAGTGCCCCAACTTGGGAGTAAGAGGACCGACAAAGCTGCTTTTTCCATCTCCCTGTTCCTAAAATCTAATCAGTTTGGTGTATCAGAGTTTGGTCTGTCACTGTGAAGGCAGTCGAAGATACCCGGCCAAAATTTTTTTTCACTAAAGGCAATCCCACCCTGATATGGGACGTAACAGGGATTAAAGTGATGGGAAAAGTACTACAGATAATAGCACTCATATCGGGTGTGACAGTAAATTGCACGGGGCAGACGCCGTGACCGTGGCGTGGATTCAAACAAAGGGGAGGGAGCCAGCAATTTTTTTGCATAGAAAAAACATTAATTTTCTTTGTGATCATCTAAGGTGATCATTACAGCCTACTAGGCCAACAATGGGCCCACACTGCAGAATCATTGTTTTCTGGGTCACTTAACTGTCACTGAACTACCTCAGCACGACCATAGGCTTTGAAAAACCAGTTGCCTGCAATCTCCCAAACATGCGCACGAGCACAGTCATCACTACACACCAAGATTGACGCATAGAGGAATAAAATTTATGTTATGAGTGCGTCAACTATTGACAACTCTTTGCGATTGTCTAAAATCTATTCGATACACATCCCCTGATAGGGGACGTAACAGGGATTAAACTGATAGGAGTAGTACTACTTAACATACCACTCATATTGGGATTGCACAGTACATTGCACGGCGCACGCGCAGTGCCCCAAATTTGAAGTAAGAGGGATTAAACTGATAGGAATTGTACTACGTAACATACCACTCATATCTGGTAGCACAGTACATTGCAAGGCATACGCGCAGTGCCTCAAATTGGAAGTAAGAGGACCGACCAAGCATCTTTTTCCATCTCCCGGTTCCTAAAATCTATTCCATACACCGGCCCCTGATAGGGGACAAAACAGAGATTAAACTGGTAAGAACTGATTTTTTTTAATAAAAAAAAAAAAAGGAGGACCGCCTCTATGGAGCTGGGTATTTTTTGGCCGCATTACTGAACGCTCATGCACAATGGCTGTAGGCTCATGCGTCCTTTTGCAGAGGTGACAAACCTGGTCAGTCAAACCCAAGGCAAAATCATCGACCTCATCCCATATGCGTTTTTTCTGGAGTGTGCCCTGCAAAGAGTGCTGGATCAGGCTGTAGATGAGCATGAAGAGGAAGAGTTGTGGTCACCATCACCACCAGAAGAAGCCTTGTTGTCGTTGATTGCTGGACCTGCGGCAACGCAGACAGAGGAGTCTGAAGAAGAGGAGTCAGAGGAGGAAGGTGGCTTTGAGGAGGTGGAAGACCAACCACAGCAGGCGGCCCAGGGGGCTTGTTGTCACCTTTCGGGGACCCTTGGTGTTGTACATGGCTGGGTGGAGGAAGAGACCTTCAATGAAGTCAGTGAGGACAAGGAACGGGACATGGCTAGCTTGGTATCCAACCTTGTGCAAATGGGGAGTTTGCAGTTGTGCAAATGGACCGTTTGCGGTGTGTTAAACGGGGAGTTTGGTCTGTCATAGTTTGGTCTGTCACTGTGAAGCAGGCGTAACCCTTACACTACCTGATCGATACAACATCATACCTGATGTTTTAAAGCACGTTATTCCAAACTATTTAGGAATGTTAGGTGATTTATGCCCTTTATGGATTAAAATCCGACTCTGCGTCAACTGCGTAATTTTCCATAGGATTTTTGCCATGGATCCCCCTCCGGCATGCGCCAGTTCAGGTGTTAGTCCCCTTGAAACAACTTTTAATTCACTATTGTGGCTAGAAAGAGTCCCTGTGGACTTTAAAATTCGCCTGCCTATTGAAGTCTATGGCAGTTTGCGTACATTTGCGGAAATTCAAGTTTGCGAACGGAAAATTTTATGTTCGCAACATCTATTGGCCAGTTAGATTACAGGCCCCAAAAATTAGGCATTTACCGGACAGAAAAGATCAAGTGATTATGTGGCTGGAGGTATATTAGACGGTCATTGGATAACGATTTTAATGTAGTCCAGTCCAGTACAAATACATGTCAAATACATATGTTTAAAAGAACTAAAAATATAAAATTGGATTAAAAACATGGGTGATGAAATTCCCCTCTTGAATAAACCCCAAATGATAATAGGTGAAATTCGATAACACATGGTCATCACAGGTGTTGAATTCCTCCAAGTCCCCAACAACTAGGCATTCACCATATAGAAAAGATCAAGTGATTATGTGTCTGGAGGTATATTAGATGGTCATTGGATAACAAATTTACTGCAGACCAGTGGAGTACGGGCCCCAAACATTAGGCATTCACCGGACAGAAAAGGCCTTTTATGATGCTGTATTTACATAAGACAGGGACCATTCTTTGTTCTGGATGGTGGCTGATATGTCGGGGCTGGCATGAGGAAATTCAATTAAACGGGTTCGTCACAGGTGTTAAATTCCTTCGGGATCCATGCCTCATTCATTTTTAGAAATGTGAGGTAGTCCACACTGCCCTGAGCTAGGCGAGTGCGCTTATCGGTCATGATACGCCCTGCTGCGCTGAACGTCCTTTCGGATAGGACACTCGACGAGGGGCAAGCCAAGAGTTCCATGGCAAATTTTGCCAGCTCTGGGCACAGGTCAAGCCTTCATACCCAGTAGTCCAGGGGTTCCACCCCTCCTTCTCTGGTGCTGGCAGCAAATGACCCATAAAACCCCTTAGGCTCAGAGCTCCAGACCAGAATGTCGCAGGAAGATGGTTCCAGGCCCAATTGATCCGTCTGGGTTCTGGCTACAACTAGAGTCCAAACATGGTGCAGCTATGAGGTTTCTGTGGGGAGATATGTATATCTCCCCTCCCGAGCATCCTAGCTTTAAGCCAGGACCACGTGGATGTTCAGCTTGCCCCAGGATCGCAAAAAGATAACCAAATTATGCCTGGGATCGACGGACGATTTATAATTCCTTATGAAATGTAGGTGCCAACATGTCTGGGTGGTATCATTGATCCTGGGTAAGGGCTGAGACCTCCTGCTCGGGGTTTTCCTGCAGGATTAGCTTGCCTCCAACCTGGCTGGTTGAGGTGTGACTTTATCCACCTGGGGCCTCCTTGAAGCCTGGACCCATGGGCGTAGCTATAGGGGGTGCAAAGGTAGCAGTCGCTACCGGGCCCAGGAGCTTGAGGAGGCCCAAAGACCCTTGTGCCACATAAGAAGACACACAATGCACTGAGGGGAGGGGGGCCCAAGCTGAACGCTTGCACCAGGGCCCATGAACCGTTAGCTACGCCCCTGCCTGGACCCCTGGGGCTTCCTCCCTTGCTAGCTGACATCAGATGGCTGGGGGGGTAACAACTTATTTTGCATGTACACTGACTGTGTACATGCCAGAAGGTAAATCAAATAACAATCAGGGCTGCCAATAAATGGTAATCCAAATTCCTCACACCCTCTATCAGTTTTTTGTGGAAGCAGGTATAAAGAATCCCTTAATTAGTATTTGCTGGAAGCCGGTATATCAAACCCCTTAATCAATATTTGGTGGAAGCTGGTGTATCGCAGGCCTCAATCAATATTTTGTGGAAGCCGGTGTATCACAACCCTCAATCAATATTTTGTGGAAGCCGGTGAAATCACACCCCTAAATTAGTATTTTGTGGAAATAGGGATATCAAACTCCTTAATCTGTATTTTGTGGCAGCCGGTATATCACACCACTTAATCCGTTTCTTTGGGGCAACGGGTATATCACACCAGTTGCAATTAGTTATTCCAATAGCGTTTGTCCCTCTATATAGCTGCGGTATCTCAGCAGAACCGCACACAACTGCTGCACAATACAAATGCACTATAATATACTTTCTATGTTAGACTGTATATCACACCCCTCAATAGAGATGGCCTTGCTGTTTGCCCGGCGGTCGTTTCGCGGTGAACTATGCTCATTCACAGTTCGCTGAACAGGCGAACATATGGCGATGTCCACCGGCACCATATTCTTTTGCATTGTGCAGAATTTTGACCCATGACACATCCATCAGGTGGGACAGGACAGCCTATTGAGACTTTTCAACACATGGACTGGACTACCCTATAAATAAACCCGATCTAGCCGACATTTTGCATTCAGCCTTTTGCCAGTGTAGGGAGAGGTTGCTGTGTGGAGAAGGGACAGATTGTTAAGGACACCAAACGCTAGCTAATAGGGACACAAAAGGACTAGTATATGTGTGCTATCAATAGGTGTGACATACTGAGGGGTGTGATATACTTATAATATACTTTCTAACATAGAAAATATATTATTGTGCATTTGTATTGTGCAGCAGTTGTGTGCGGTTCTGCAGCGATACCGCAGCTATATAGAGGGACAAACGCTATTGGAACAACTAATTGCAATTGGTGTGATATACCAGTTACCCCCCCCCCCAAAAAAAATAATAATAATAAATGATTGAGGCAAAGGTGTGATATACCTATAATATACTTTCTATTTAGTGCATTTGTATTGTACAGCAGTTGTGTGCGGTTCTGCAGCAATACCGCAGCTATACAGAGGGACAAACGCTATTGGAACAACTAATTGCAACTAGTGTGATATACCAGTTGCTCCCCCCAAAAAAACTGATTGAGGCAGAGGTGTGATATACCTATAATATACTTTCTATATAGTGCATTTGTATTGTGCAGCACTTGTGTGCGGTTCTGCTGAGATACTGCAGCTATACAGAGGGACAAACGATTTTAGAACAACTAATTGCAACTGGTGTGATATAACAGTTGCCCCCCAAAAAACTGATTAAAGGGTTTGATATACCTGCTTCCAGCAAATAATTATTAAGGGGTTCTATATACATGCTCCCACAAATACTGCTCTTCTATAGGGACTTTGTCACAGGGTCAGAGGCAGAGGAAGAGGCAGGCCATTCCACAAGGGTGGTAGGGGTCGGGCAGGTGCACCAGGCGAGAGCCTAAGTGGGATGTTGGAGAATGTGTGTGCGATTATGTCAAAGGACGCACCAGAGTTGGTTGAGTAGCTCACTCAGCCTTCTGCACCCTCCTCATCCTCTGTATTAGCACCCTCCTCATGCTCTGCTGTGTGCACCCCCAATGACCACCACCATAGCTCCTCCACTCGAGTGAGAGGAATTATTTTCCCATCAATTCCCAGACCTTACCGATGCACAGCCATTCTAGGCATCGGATGAGGAAGTCGCAACGGCCGCCACCCAGCGGTCTGACGACAGTACCCAGATCAGCCCAAGGAGGGTGGTCCCGGCTGTTGCTGCTTACTCCGAGATCTCTAATGTCAGTGGTGGTGAAGGTGACGATGATGACATATCGATGGATGTCACGTGGGTGCCCACAAGAGAGGAAAAGGAGGGGAGTTCAGAGGGAGAGACGGAGCAGCAGATAGGGAGGAGAAGGAGGAAAAGCAGGCAGAGGAGGCAAAGAAGCAGACTGCAAATGTATCTGGAGCGAGAAATCCACCATGCACGGTCACATCTGACGCTTCCAGGATGCCGGCACATGGCTCCGCATTGTGAATTTTTTTTTTACGTGTCAGCTGCTGACAATAGTGTTGCCATCTGCAGCCTACGCTGTCAACGCATAAGAGCCCAACACCAACCTAGATACGACTGTCTTAAGAAGGCACCTGGTCTTCCATCACTGAGCCCAGTGGGAGCAACACCGTCAGAACCCACAAAGCCACACTCCCAGCACTCCACGTCCTGCCTCTTATTCTCCTCTCTCCTCCCATTTGTCCTCCACTCCACCGCGCTGTCGTTGCGTTCATCTGGCAAAAGGCAGGCTTCCATGGGCCAAATGTTCGAACATAAAAAGTTGATGATGCCGAATAACCCTCTTGCCCAATGGCAGACCGCTGGCTTGTCGGAACTGCTAGCCTGCCAACTACTTCATATAAACTGGTGGACTTGGAGCCCTTTAAAAATGTATTGCCATTGGCACACCACAATAGAAGGTCCCCGGAAGGAAATATTTCTCCCAGAAGGGCTTCCCAGAGCTTAAAGGCTTCCCAGAGCTATATGACCATGTTCAGCGGCAAGTGAATGTATCTCTGGCACACAGTGTTGGTGCTAAGATACATCTGACCACAGACACGTGGCCTAGCAAACACGGGCAGGGAAGGTACATAACTTTTACTGTCCACAGGATGAACCTTTTGATGGCTGTTAAGCATGCAACCCGTGGCATCCGTGTGGATTTGGTGTTACCGCCACGGATTGCCTCTTTCGCTGAGCCCCCCCAGCTCCCCAGAACCTTTTTGACGTGACAGGTGAGACGTTGCCATGCTGTGCTGCGGCTGTTGTGGCTGGAAGCCAAAAGCCACACCAGTCCTGCAATGCTTTAAGCTCTGTGGTCACAGGCCGATCAGTGGCTAACCCGCTCAATTTGACAGTTGGTAAAGTGGTGTGTGACAATGGTGCCAATTTGCTGAGAGTGCTGAAACAGGGTGAAATGACACACGTGCCGTGAACCGACTTGTTGCCAAATACCCCGGGGTCCAGGACATCTTGTGGCAGGCCAGGAAAATCTCGGCCATTTTAGAAGAACTTACTCGGCCATGATTCGCCTTGCTGACATTCAGCGGCGACACCACCTGCCCGTCAGACATCTGATTTGTGACTGCCTGATGAGTTGGAACTCCACCTTGATAATGCTTGAAAGTCTCCTCCAGCAGAAATGTGCCATTAACGACTACCTGTACGAACTCTGCGGCAGGACAGGTTCTGGGGAGCTTGGTTTTTTTCACTGCGCCATTGGCTGCTCATGCGCAACACATGCATGTGGCCATTTGATGAGATCACCAAACTGGTCAGTCGCAGCCAGGGCGCAATCAGTGACATCATACCTTACGCCTTCTTTCTGAAGCGTGCATTGCGTCATGTCATTGATCAAGCCGTTGAGGAGCAGGAGCAGAATGATGAGGAAGTCGCAATGCTGATGAATTCCCAGGGGGACTACTCCATCTGAGACAAGTCAGCAGAAGTCTGAAGAGGAGTCAGAGAAGGATGGTGCCTGGGGGGACGAGGAGGAAGAGGAGCAAGAAGAGCAGGCTTTAAACTTTTCTGGGATCCATAGTGTTGTCCATGAATTGGGGGGGGGGGAACGAGGACAACATTCTCCTGGGCGATGAGCAGGAGCCAGGCCACTCCACCGCTTTCAATTTAGTGCAAATGGGGGCCTTCATGCTCCAGTGTTTGAAGAGGACCCCCATACAAAAAGCATAAAGGGCAAGGATCAGCACTGGGTGGCAATTTACTTAGATCCCTGGTACAAAACAGAAAATGGCGGACATGTTACCAGCATCACAAAGGGCTGGCAGAATGCAGCATTTCCAGGCCTTGCTTTGAGAGATGCTGCATTCTGCTGTTACGGGCGCTGGCAGAGGAATTTCCACCCACAGAGAAACAAATGTGGGTACCAATCCTACTGCACATGCAAGAAAAGGGCGGTTTGAAGATGTGTTAGTCACTTCGTATATGAGATCATTCTTGCAGCCAACCCATCAACAGCCGCCCGCCGGATCCAGCCTCAAGGAACGCCTAGACCGACTGGTATCCAACTACATCGGGTTAACGGCCGATGTGGACACTCTGAGAAGCGAGGAACCCCTTGACTACTGGAAGTGCAGGCTTGACCTGTGGCCAGATCTGGCACAATTTGCCATGGAACTCTTGGCTTGCCCCTCATCGAGTGTCCTGTTCGAAAGGACGTTCAGCACAGCAGGGGGGATCGTGACCGATAAGGGCATTCGCCTAGCTCACAACAGTGTAGACTACCTCAAATTTCTAAACATGAAAGAGGCATGGATCTCGGAGGAATTCAACACCTGTGACGAACCCGTTTAATTGAATTTCACCTATTACCATTAGGGTTTTTTTGCAAGAGGGGGGATTTCGTTAGCCATGTTTTTAATCCAATTTTATATTTTTAGTTCTTCTAAACATATGTATCTGACATTCATTTGTACTGACCTGCAGTAAAATTGTTATCCAATGACCGTCTAATATACCTCCAGCCACATAATCATTTGATGTTTTCTGTCAGATGAATGCCTAATGTTTGGGGCCTGAACTCCACTGGCCTGCAGTAAAATTAATATACAATGACGTCTAATATACCTCCAGCCACATAATGACTTTTCTGTACAGAAAAATGCATAATTTTTGGGGCCTGTAATCTAACTGGATATAAAGTAATAATGAGGGAATTGAGATAGTTTTCTGCTAGTTGTCTAATAACTCACATCGTTTGGATCGGACAGCATATGTATATATATATATATATCTAAAAAAAGATTTTATATATATATATATATATATATATATATATCATCTGTACATTGACAATACTTCTATTTTTTCCTCAGTTTTTTTTACAGCTATTATGATGAATAGAGTTGAGCGGGCACCTGGATGTTCGGGTTCGAGAAGTTCGGCCGAACTTCCCGAAAATGTTCAGGTTCGGGATCCGAACCCGATCCAAACTTCGTCCTGAACCCGAACCCCATTGAAGTCAATGGGGACCTGAACTTTTCGGCACTAAAAAGGCTGTAAAACAGCCCAGGAAAGGGCTAGAGGGCTACAAAAGGCAGCAACATGTAGGTAAATCCCCTGCAAACAAATGTGGATAGGGAAATGAATTAAAATAAAAATTAAATAAATAAAAATTAACCAAAATCAATTGGAGAGAGGTCCCATAGCAGAGAATCTGGCTTCAAGTCACCCACCACTGGAACAGTCCATTCTCAGATATTTAGGCCCCGGCACCCAGGTAGAGGAGAGAGGTCCCGTAACAGAGAATCTGTCTTCATGTCAGCAGAGAATCAGTCTGCATGTCATAGCAGAGAATCAGGCTTCACGTCAGCCACCACTGCAACAGTCCATTTTCATAAATTTAGGCCAAGCACCCAGGCAGAGGAGAGAGGTTCCGTAACACAGAATCTGGCTTCATGTCACCAGAGAATCAGTCTTCATGTCATAGCAGAGAATCAGGCTTCACGTCACCCACCACTGTAACAGTCCATTTTCATAAATTTAGGCCCAGCACCCAGGCAGAGGAGAGAGGTCCCGTAACAGACAATCTGGCTTCATGTCGGCAGAGAATCAGTCTGCATGTCCTAGCAGAGAATCAGGCTTCACGTCAGCCACCACTGCAACAGTCCATTGTCAGATATTTAGGCCCAGCACCCAGGCAGAGGAGAGAGGTCCCGTAACAGAAAATCTGGCTTCATGTCGGCAGAGAATCAGTCTGCATGTCCTAGCAGAGAATCAGGCTTCACGTCAGCAACCACTGCAACAGTCCATTGTCAGATATTTAGGCCCAGCACCCAGGCAGAGGAGAGAGGTCCCGTAACAGACAATCTGGCTTCATGTCGGCAGAGAATCAGTCTGCATGTCCTAGCAGAGAATCAGGCTTCACGTCAGCCACCACTGCAACAGTCCATTGTCAGATATTTAGGCCCAGCACCCAGGCAGAGGAGAGAGGTCCCGTAACAGACAATCTGGCTTCATGTCAGCAGAGAATCAGTCTTCATATCATAACAGAGAATCAGGCTTCACGTCAGCAACCACTGCAACAGTCCATTGTCAGATATTTAGGCCCAGCACCCAGGCAGAGGAGAGAGGTCCCGTAACAGACAATCTGGCTTCATGTCGGCAGAGAATCAGTCTGCATGTCCTAGCAGAGAATCAGGCTTCACGTCAGCAACCACTGCAACAGTCCATTGTCAGATATTTAGGCCCAGCACCCAGGCAGAGGAGAGAGGTCCCGTAACAGACAATCTGGCTTCATGTCGGCAGAGAATCAGTCTGCATGTCCTAGCAGAGAATCAGGCTTCACGTCAGCCACCACTGCAACAGTCCATTGTCAGATATTTAGGCCCAGCACCCAGGCAGAGGAGAGAGGTCCCGTAACAGAAAATCTGGCTTCATGTCGGCAGAGAATCAGTCTGCATGTCCTAGCAGAGAATCAGGCTTCACGTCAGCAACCACTGCAACAGTCCATTGTCAGATATTTAGGCCCAGCACCCAGGCAGAGGAGAGAGGTCCCGTAACAGACAATCTGGCTTCATGTCGGCAGAGAATCAGTCTGCATGTCCTAGCAGAGAATCAGGCTTCACGTCAGCCACCACTGCAACAGTCCATTGTCAGATATTTAGGCCCAGCACCCAGGCAGAGGAGAGAGGTCCCGTAACAGACAATCTGGCTTCATGTCAGCAGAGAATCAGTCTTCATATCATAACAGAGAATCAGGCTTCACGTCACCCACCACTGTAACAGTCCATTTTCATAAATTTAGGCCCAGCACCCAGGCAGAGGAGAGAGGTCCCGTAACAGACAATCTGGCTTCATGTCAGCAGAGAATCAGTCTTCATGTCATAGCAGAGAATCAGGTTTCACGTCACCCACCACTGTAACAGTCCATTTTCATAAATTTAGGCCCAGCACCCAGGCAGAGGAGAGAGGTCCCGTAACAGACAATCTGGCTTCATGTCGGCAGAGAATCAGTCTGCATGTCCTAGCAGAGAATCAGGCTTCATGTCAGCCACCACTGCAACAGTCCATTGTCAGATATTTAGGCCCAGCACCCAGGCAGAGGAGAGAGGTCCCGTAACAGAAAATCTGGCTTCATGTCGGCAGAGAATCAGTCTGCATGTCCTAGCAGAGAATCAGGCTTCACGTCAGCAACCACTGCAACAGTCCATTGTCAGATATTTAGGCCCAGCACCCAGGCAGAGGAGAGAGGTCCCGTAACAGACAATCTGGCTTCATGTCGGCAGAGAATCAGTCTGCATGTCCTAGCAGAGAATCAGGCTTCACGTCAGCCACCACTGCAACAGTCCATTGTCAGATATTTAGGCCCAGCACCCAGGCAGAGGAGAGAGGTCCCGTAACAGACAATCTGGCTTCATGTCGGCAGAGAATCAGTCTGCATGTCCTAGCAGAGAATCAGGCTTCACGTCAGCCACCACTGCAACAGTCCATTGTCAGATATTTAGGCCCAGCACCCAGGCAGAGGAGAGAGGTCTCGTAACAGACAATCCAACTTCATGTCAGCAGAGAATCAGTCTTCATATCATAACAGAGAATCAGGCTTCACGTCACCCACCACTGTAACAGTCCATTTTCATAAATTTAGGCCCAGCACCCAGGCAGAGGAGAGAGGTCCCGTAACAGACAATCTTGCTTCATGTCGGCAGAGAATCAGTCTGCATGTCCTAGCAGAGAATCAGGCTTCACGTCAGCCACCACTGCAACAGTCCATTGTCAGATATTTAGGCCCAGCACCCAGGCAGAGGAGAGAGGTCTCGTAACAGACAATCCAACTTCATGTCAGCAGAGAATCAGTCTTCATATCATAACAGAGAATCAGGCTTCACGTCACCCACCACTGTAACAGTCCATTTTCATAAATTTAGGCCCAGCACCCAGGCAGAGGAGAGAGGTCCCGTAACAGACAATCTGGCTTCATGTCAGCAGAGAATCAGTCTTCATGTCATAGCAGAGAATCAGGCTTCACGTCACCCACCACTGTAACAGTCCATTTTCATAAATTTAGGCCCAGCACCCAGGCAGAGGAGAGAGGTCCCGTAACAGACAATCTTGCTTCATGTCGGCAGAGAATCAGTCTGCATGTCCTAGCAGAGAATCAGGCTTCACGTCAGCCACCACTGCAACAGTCCATTGTCAGATATTTAGGCCCAGCACCCAGGCAGAGGAGAGAGGTCCCGTAACAGAAAATCTGGCTTCATGTCGGCAGAGAATCAGTCTGCATGTCCTAGCAGAGAATCAGGCTTCACGTCAGCCACCACTGCAACAGTCCATTTTCATAAATTTAGGCCAAGCACCCAGGCAGAGGAGAGAGGTTCCATAACACAGAATCTGGCTTCATGTCACCAGAGAATCAGTCTTCATGTCATAGCAGAGAATCAGGCTTCACGTCACCCACCACTGTAACAGTCCATTTTCATAAATTTAGGCCCAGCACCCAGGCAGAGGAGAGAGGTCCCGTAACAGACAATCTGGCTTCATGTCGGCAGAGAATCAGTCTGCATGTCCTAGCAGAGAATCAGGCTTCACGTCAGCCACCACTGCAACAGTCCATTGTCAGATATTTAGGCCCAGCACCCAGGCAGAGGAGAGAGGTCCCGTAACAGACAATCTGGCTTCATGTCGGCAGAGAATCAGTCTGCATGTCCTAGCAGAGAATCAGGCTTCACGTCAGCCACCACTGCAACAGTCCATTGTCAGATATTTAGGCCCAGCACCCAGGCAGAGGAGAGAGGTCCCGTAACAGACAATCTGGCTTCATGTCAGCAGAGAATCAGTCTTCATATCATAGCAGAGAATCAGGCTTCACGTCACCCACCACTGTAATAGTCCATTTTCATAAATTTAGGCCCAGCACCCAGGCAGAGGAGAGAGGTCCCGTAACAGACAATCTGGCTTCATGTCGGCAGAGAATCAGTCTGCATGTCCTAGCAGAGAATCAGGCTTCACGTCAGCCACCACTGCAACAGTCCATTGTCAGATATTTAGGCCCAGCACCCAGGCAGAGGAGAGAGGTCCCATAACAGACAATCTGGCTTCATGTCAGCAGAGAATCAGTCTTCATATCATAACAGAGAATCAGGCTTCACGTCACCCACCACTGTAACAGTCCATTTTCATAAATTTAGGCCCAGCACCCAGGCAGAGGAGAGAGGTCCCGTAACAGACAATCTGGCTTCATGTCGGCAGAGAATCAGTCTGCATGTCCTAGCAGAGAATCAGGCTTCACGTCAGCCACCACTGCAACAGTCCATTGTCAGATATTTAGGCCCAGCACCCAGGCAGAGGAGAGAGGTCCCGTAACAGAAAATCTGGCTTCATGTCGGCAGAGAATCAGTCTGCATGTCCTAGCAGAGAATCAGGCTTCACGTCAGCAACCACTGCAACAGTCCATTGTCAGATATTTAGGCCCAGCACCCAGGCAGAGGAGAGAGGTCCCGTAACAGACAATCTGGCTTCATGTCGGCAGAGAATCAGTCTGCATGTCCTAGCAGAGAATCAGGCTTCTCGTCAGCCACCACTGCAACAGTCCATTGTCAGATATTTAGGCCCAGCACCCAGGCAGAGGAGAGAGGTCCCGTAACAGACAATCTGGCTTCATGTCGGCAGAGAATCAGTCTGCATGTCCTAGCAGAGAATCAGGCTTCACGTCAGCCACCACTGCAACAGTCCATTGTCAGATATTTAGGCCCAGCACCCAGGCAGAGGAGAGAGGTCCCGTAACAGACAATCTGGCTTCATGTCAGCAGAGAATCAGTCTTCATATCATAGCAGAGAATCAGGCTTCACGTCACCCACCACTGTAATAGTCCATTTTCATAAATTTAGGCCCAGCACCCAGGCAGAGGAGAGAGGTCCCGTAACAGACAATCTGGCTTCATGTCGGCAGAGAATCAGTCTGCATGTCCTAGCAGAGAATCAGGCTTCACGTCAGCCACCACTGCAACAGTTCATTGTCAGATATTTAGGCCCAGCACCCAGGCAGAGGAGAGAGGTCCCATAACAGACAATCTGGCTTCATGTCAGCAGAGAATCAGTCTTCATATCATAACAGAGAATCAGGCTTCACGTCACCCACCACTGTAACAGTCCATTTTCATAAATTTAGGCCCAGCACCCAGGCAGAGGAGAGAGGTCCCGTAACAGACAATCTGGCTTCATGTCGGCAGAGAATCAGTCTGCATGTCCTAGCAGAGAATCAGGCTTCACGTCAGCCACCACTGCAACAGTCCATTGTCAGATATTTAGGCCCAGCACCCAGGCAGAGGAGAGAGGTCCCGTAACAGAAAATCTGGCTTCATGTCGGCAGAGAATCAGTCTGCATGTCCTAGCAGAGAATCAGGCTTCACGTCAGCAACCACTGCAACAGTCCATTGTCAGATATTTAGGCCCAGCACCCAGGCAGAGGAGAGAGGTCCCGTAACAGACAATCTGGCTTCATGTCGGCAGAGAATCAGTCTGCATGTCCTAGCAGAGAATCAGGCTTCTCGTCAGCCACCACTGCAACAGTCCATTGTCAGATATTTAGGCCCAGCACCCAGGCAGAGGAGAGAGGTCCCGTAACAGACAATCTGGCTTCATGTCAGCAGAGAATCAGTCTTCATATCATAACAGAGAATCAGGCTTCACGTCACCCACCACTGTAACAGTCCATTTTCATAAATTTAGGCCCAGCACCCAGGCAGAGGAGAGAGGTCCCGTAACAGACAATCTGGCTTCATGTCAGCAGAGAATCAGTCTTCATGTCATAGCAGAGAATCAGGCTTCACGTCACCCACCACTGTAACAGTCCATTTTCATAAATTTAGGCCCAGCACCCAGGCAGAGGAGAGAGGTCCCGTAACAGACAATCTGGCTTCATGTCGGCAGAGAATCAGTCTGCATGTCCTAGCAGAGAATCAGGCTTCACGTCAGCCACCACTGTAACAGTCCATTGTCAGATATTTAGGCCCAGCACCCAGGCAGAGGAGAGAGGTCCCGTAACAGAAAATCTGGCTTCATGTCGGCAGAGAATCAGTCTGCATGTCCTAGCAGAGAATCAGGCTTCACGTCAGCAACCACTTCAACAGTCCATTGTCAGATATTTAGGCCCAGCACCCAGGCAGAGGAGAGAGGTCCCGTAACAGACAATCTGGCTTCATGTCGGCAGAGAATCAGTCTGCATGTCCTAGCAGAGAATCAGGCTTCACGTCAGCCACCACTGCAACAGTCCATTGTCAGATATTTAGGCCCAGCACCCAGGCAGAGGAGAGAGGTCCCGTAACAGACAATCTGGCTTCATGTCGGCAGAGAATCAGTCTGCATGTCCTAGCAGAGAATCAGGCTTCACGTCAGCCACCACTGCAACAGTCCATTGTCAGATATTTAGGCCCAGCACCCAGGCAGAGGAGAGAGGTCCCGTAACAGACAATCTGGCTTCATGTCGGCAGAGAATCAGTCTGCATGTCCTAGCAGAGAATCAGGCTTCACGTCAGCCACCACTGCAACAGTCCATTGTCAGATATTTAGGCCCAGCACCCAGGCAGAGGAGAGAGGTCTCGTAACAGACAATCTGGCTTCATGTCAGCAGAGAATCAGTCTTCATATCATAACAGAGAATCAGGCTTCACGTCACCCACCACTGTAACAGTCCATTTTCATAAATTTAGGCCCAGCACCCAGGCAGAGGAGAGAGGTCCCGTAACAGACAATCTGGCTTCATGTCAGCAGAGAATCAGTCTTCATGTCATAGCAGAGAATCAGGCTTCACGTCACCCACCACTGTAACAGTCCATTTTCATAAATTTAGGCCCAGCACCCAGGCAGAGGAGAGAGGTCCCGTAACAGACAATCTTGCTTCATGTCGGCAGAGAATCAGTCTGCATGTCCTAGCAGAGAATCAGGCTTCACGTCAGCCACCACTGCAACAGTCCATTGTCAGATATTTAGGCCCAGCACCCAGGCAGAGGAGAGAGGTCCCGTAACAGAAAATCTGGCTTCATGTCGGCAGAGAATCAGTCTGCATGTCCTAGCAGAGAATCATGCTTCACGTCAGCAACCACTGCAACAGTCCATTGTCAGATATTTAGGTCCAGCACCCAGGCAGAGGAGAGAGGTCCCGTAACAGACAATCTGGCTTCATGTCGGCAGAGAATCAGTCTGCATGTCCTAGCAGAGAATCAGGCTTCACGTCAGCAACCACTGCAACAGTCCATTGTCAGATATTTAGGCCCAGCACCCAGGCAGAGGAGAGAGGTCCCGTAACAGACAATCTGGCTTCATGTCGGCAGTGAATCAGTCTGCATGTCCTAGCAGAGAATCAGGCTTCACGTCAGCCACCACTGCAACAGTCCATTGTCAGATATTTAGGCCCAGCACCCAGGCAGAGGAGAGAGGTCCAGTAACAGACAATCTGGCTTCATGTCGGCAGAGAATCAATCTGCATGTCATAGCAGAGAATCAGGCTTCACGTCACCCAACATTGGAACAGTCCATTGGCATATATTTAGGCCCCGTCACCCAGACAGAGGAGAGGTTTATTCAACTTTGGGTAGCCTCGCAATATAATGGCAAAATGAAAATAAAAATAGGATTGAATGAGGAAGTGCCCTGGAGTCCAATAATATATGGTTAAGGGGAGGTAGTTAATGTCTAATCTGCACAAGGGATGGACAGGTCCTGTGGGATCCATGCCTGGTTCATTTTTATGAATGTCAGCTTGTCCACATTGGCTGTAGACAGGCGGCTGCGTTTGTCTGTAATGACGCCCCCTGCCGTGCTGAATACACGTTCAGACAAAACGCTGGCCGCCGGGCAGGCCAGCACCTCCAAGGCATAAAAAGGCTAGCTCTGGCCACGTGGACAATTTAGAGACACAGAAGTTGAATGGGGCCGAACCATCAGTCAGTACGTGGAGGGGTGTGCACACGTACTGTTCCACCATGTTAGTGAAATGTTGCCTCCTGCTAACACGTTGCGTATCAGGTGGTGGTGCAGTTAGCTGTGGCGTGTTGACAAAACTTTTCCACATCTCTGCCAAGCTAACCCTGCCCTCAGAGGAGCTGGCCGTGACACAGCTGCCTTGGCGACCTCTTGCTCCTCCTCTGCCTTGGCCTTGGGCTTCCACTTGTTCCCCTGTGACATTTGGGAATGCTCTCAGTAGCGCGTCTACCAACGTGCGCTTGTACTCGCGCATCTTCCTATCACGCTCCAGTGCAGGAAGTAAGGTGGGCACATTGTCTTTGTAGCGTGGATCCAGCAGGGTGGCAACCCAGTAGTCCGCACAGGTTAAAATGTGGGCAACTCTGCTGTCGTTGCGCAGG
Source organism: Bufo gargarizans (assembly GCF_014858855.1). Classification (NCBI taxonomy): domain Eukaryota; kingdom Metazoa; phylum Chordata; class Amphibia; order Anura; family Bufonidae; genus Bufo; species Bufo gargarizans. The sequence continues at coordinate 403,206,707 of NC_058084.1, read as the reverse complement.
CACTGCAGCATGTAGTCGCTCATGTGTGCCAGGCTGCCCAGGGGTAAGGACAAGCTGTCCTCTGTGGGAGGCGTATCGTCATCATCCTGCCTTTCCCCCCAGCCACGCACCAGTGATGGGCCCGAGCTGCGTTGGGTGCCACCCCGCTGTGACCATGCTTCATCCTCATCCTCCTCCACCTCCTCCTCATCCTCGTCCTCCAGTAGTGGGCCCTGGCTGGCCACATTTGTACCTGGCCTCTGCTGTTGCAAAAAACCTCCCTCTGAGTCACTTCGAAGAGACTGGCCTGAAAGTGCTAAAAATGACCCCTCTTCCTCCTCCTCCTCCTCCTCCTCCTCCTGGGCCACCTCCTCTTCCATCATCACCCTAAGTGTTTTCTCAAGGAGACATAGAAGTGGTATTGTAACGCTGATAACGGCTTCATCGCCACTGGCCATGTTGGTGGAGTACTCGAAACAGCGCAACAGGGCACACAGGTCTCGCATGGAGGCCCAGTCATTGGTGGTGAAGTGGTGCTGTTCCGCAGTGCGACTGACCCGTGCGTGCTGCAGCTGAAACTCCACTATGGCCTGCTGCTGCTCGCACAGTCTGTCCAGCATGTGCAAGGTGGAGTTCCACCTGGTGGGCACGTCGCATATGAGGCGGTGAGCGGGAAGGCCGAAGTTACGCTGTAGCGCAGACAGGCGAGCAGCGGCAGGATGTGAACGCCGGAAGCGCGAACAGACGGCCCGCACTTTATGCAGCAGCTCTGACATGTCGGGGTAGTTGTGAATGAACTTCTGCACCACCAAATTCAGCACATGCGCCAGGCAAGGGATGTGCCTCAAACCGGCTAGTCCCAGAGCTGCAACGAGATTTCGCCCATTATCGCACACCACCAGGCCGGGCTTGAGGCTCACCGGCAGCAACCACTCGTCGGTCTGTTGTTCTATACCACGCCACAACTCCTGTGCGGTGTGGGGCCTGTCCCCCAAACATATGAGTTTCAGAATGGCCTGCTGAGGTTTACCCCGGGCTGTGCTGAAGTTGGTGGTGAAGGTGTGTGGCTGACTGGATGAGCAGGTGGAAGAAGAGGAGGAGGAAGCCGAGAAGGAGGAGGTGGCAACAGGAGGCAAAGAATGTTGCCCTGCGATCCTTGGCGGCGGAAGGACGTGCGCCAAACAGCATTCCGCCTGGGGCCCAGCTGCCACTACATTTACCCAGTGTGCAGTTAGGGAGATATAGCGTCCCTGGCCGTGCTTACTGGTCCACGTATCTGTGGTTAGGTGGACCTTGCTACAGATGGCGTTGCGCAGTGCACACTTGATTTTATCGGATACTTGGTTGTGCGGGGAAGGCACGGCTCTCTTGGAGAAGTAGTGGCGGCTGGGAACAACATACTGTGGGACAGCAAGCGACATGAGCTGTTTGAAGCTGTCTGTGTCCACCAGCCTAAATGACAGCATTTCATAGGCCAGTAGTTTAGAAATGCTGGCATTCAGGGCCAGGGATCGAGGGTGGCTAGGTGGGAATTTACGCTTTCTCTCAAATGTTTGTGAGATGGAGAGCTGAACGCTGCCGTGTGACATGGTTAAGACGCTTGGTGACGGAGGTGGTGGTGGCGTTGGTGGTACATCCCCTGTTTGCTGGGCGGCAGGTGCCAACGTTCCTCCAGAGGCGGAGGAAGAGGCCGAGGCGGCAGCAGCAGAAGAGGCCGAGGTGGCAGCAGCAGAAGAGGCCGAGGCGGCAGCAGCAGAAGAGGTAGCAGGGGGAGCCTGAGCGACTTCCTTGTTTTTAAGGTGTTTACTCCACTGCAGTTCATGCTTTGCATGCAGGTGCCTGGTCATGCAGGTTGTGCTAAGGTTCAGAATGTTAATGCCTCGCTTCAGGCTCTGATGGCACAGCGTGCAAACCACTCGGGTCTTGTCGTCAGCACATTGTTTGAAGAAGTGCCATGCCAGGGAACTCCTTGAAGCTGCCTTTGGGGTGCTCGATCCAAGATGGCGGTGGTCAGTAGCAGGCGGAGTCTCTTGGCAGCGGGTGTTCTGCTTTTGCCCACTGCTCCCTCTTTTGCTACGCTGTTGGCTCGGTCCTTGACTCCAACCTGCGTGAGACCGGTCACTGTCTCACACCAGTGAATGCCTAATGTTTGGGGCCTGTACTCCTGTGGCCTAAAATAAACATTTTCTAGGCTCCAGCAGGGCACATTTTTGAGAGTTTCCCTTTAGGAGGCATAAAAAAGGCCCCTTAATAAAATGTATTTTTTTGGTGGGAATTTTTGCCATTGTTCCCTTTCTCTCATGTTGTGGGACAATTTGTGCACATCTAGTAAAAATTTGGTGGTTGCAAATATGACCTGAAGCTTTTTCAGGTTTGCCTGCCATTAATGTGAATGGGGCCCACCGCGAACTTGCGATTCGCGAACATTTGATCGCGTTCGCCCAATCGCATTCGCAAGTTGTCATCCATCACTACCCCTCAATCAGTTTTTTTGGGGGGCAACAGGTATACCACACCAGTTGCAATTAGTTATTCCAATAGCGTTTGTCCCTCTATAGCTGCGGTATCAGCGGAACCGCACACAACTGCTGCACAATACAATTGCACTATAATATACTTTCTATGTTAGAAAGTATATTATAAGTATATCACACCCCTCAGTATGTCACACCTATAGCACTTCTATACCAGTCCTTAAAAGGACTTTTGTGTCTCTATTAGCTAGCGTTTTGTGTCACTAACAGTCTGTCCCTACTCCACACAGCAACCTCTCCCTACACTGGCAAAAAACAGAATGTAAAATGGCTGTCAGATCGGGTTTATTTATAGGGTGGGGGTATATCCATGTGCTGAAACATCTCAATTGGCTGCCCTGTCCCACCTGATGGATATGTCATGGGTCAAAGTTCGGCACAATGCAAAAGAATATGGTGCTGGCGGACATCGCCATATTTCGGCATGTTCGACGAACCGCTAACGAGCAAAGTTCGCCGTGAAACGACCTCCAGGGCGAACCGCAAGGCCATCTCTAATTTTAGACTATAATCAGTGTTCTGAGCCCTTTCAATGCTCTCAAGGGTTTCCTGAAAATTGTAAATATTTTCCGTTAAGAGCAGATGCTAAAGTAAGTCACTGGTTTAATTCTACAGGCATCCTGACATTACTAACACTGACAACTGTACATGGACAGTGTGACCATGGATGAAGCTTGTCCTTGTGACATCATGTAATAGAGCTAACTTGATATTATCATACCCCTTTCCGCACCTTGACATAACTTTACATGGAGGTGAGGACTAAGGGCATGTTTTATTATCCAGAAATATGTCTATATTAGGCTACTTTCACATCTGCATTTTCCCTTTCCACTATTGAGATCTGTCATAGGATCTCGATAGCTTGGAAAAAAAAATCAGTTTTGTCCCTATTCATTTTCAATGTGGGACAAAACTGAACTGAACGAAACAGAGTGCACCAGAATACATTCCATTCCATTTTGTTGAATCCCCAATGCGGACAGAATAACTCTTCAAGCGGCGTTTTTCTGTCCACAATGTGAGCCAGAAGGATCCGTCATGTTTTCCATTGTGTCTGACTTACAATGGAGTTAATGATGGATCTGCCATGGCTATTTTAAAGATAATACAACTGGATCCATTCATAATGGATGCAGACGTTGCATTATCGTGACAGAAACGTTTTTGCTGATCCAGCAAAACTCTGGTCTGAAAGTAGCCTTAGGTGTGTTTCTGGAGCAGATTAGTTGCGCCACAATCTGTGACTTTTCCCCGCTCATGCCAGATCTAAAAAACTGGGCGTGAAGTGGGTGGGGAAGGTCCGGGAGGTCCATCTCATTTATTATTTCTATGCCTGTTTGACCCCCTAAGTTCCTCAGTAATATACAGCTAAGCTTCCACTGAAATGGCTGGGATTGGAGCTAGCTGCATTGCCAGCTGTCTAACACCTTAGATACAGCAGTCAGTAATCCCTGTGGCGTCTAAGTGGTTATCCTAAGAAAGGAGAGTCTCTCTGTTACTACATTGCCCCTCCCCCACATTGCAATCACAGAGTACCAGTGTTCACTTGAGCACCTGAAAGCAAAGCAAAAGTCTGAGTCTCAGAGGGGTTTTCCAGGATTTAATAAAATGACTGAAAATACTTAAATATTACCTTATTAATATATTTCCAAATACCTTTCATTAATTATAATGGCGCATTTTGTCTAGGGAATAATCATTGGGCAAAAACAAAATAGCTGCTGTCCTATTAGTACACACAAAACCTGTCCTAATCACACAGGAGGGCAAGTTACTTCACAAAACTGAGCTGAAGAGCTGCCTCTTCTATGATCTACTTATCAGAAATTAGCATCCTGAATACATATTAGCCACACACTATCCTTCCCCTGACCGTCCACTCTATATTTCAGCTGTCTCCTCATGAACTTGCAGTGTGGCACTATTTACCTGGCTGCAGCGGTGACATCATGTCAACAACACTTGACCTCTGCAGCCAATCACTGTTGTATTTTAAAAAAAGATCAATTGGAAAAATGATCTTTAGCCCAAAGTGAGTAGAACACAATAATAAAAAAAATTGCCCTCAAAGGTGTTTATAGCTCTTAACTGATAAAATTCTAGGTGCCTGCAGCCTCCATTAGGGATAGCTTAAAATTTACTGCATAATTATTATACACTTAAAGGTGTTGTGCAGGGGTTTATATTGATGACCTATCCTTAGAATAGGTCGTCAATATCTGATCTGCCGGGGTCCGACACCGAGCAACCCCTCCATGCGAGTGATACTTCCTGTTCATTAAACCCCCTGGCGTCTTGGAAGCGCAGTGTAATTACCAATTCTCGTTCAATTCCATACAAACACTTGTAATTACGCTGCACCACCGCTGCAAGGGAGACCACGTATAGTTTAATAAAAAGGAGGCTTCACTCGCATAGAGCGCCATCTCCTCTTCAAACAGCTGATCGGCGCGGGTGCCGGTTGTCAGACTCCCGCAGATCAGATATTTATGACCTATTCTGAGGATAACACCCCTGCACAACCCCTTTAAGGCTCTATTCACATGCTGTGCTCATGTTGTGGAGTCTGAAAAACACAGGCACCTGCCACGTGCACTTCACATCGTGGTGCGGACCCATTGACTTCAATAGGTCCACGATAGGTCCTTCATCGGGCTGTTCTCGGAACTGCCTGCTCCCGGTGACCGCATGTGTTTCAAGTCCTCTGCATCGCCGGACTTGGGAATAAAGATGGCAGATCGCATGTGTTCGTCGGTGAACACTGCGAACTGGCCATCACTGGCCACGACACCGCAAAAGATAGAACGTGTCCTATCTTTTGACACCCGGTTTGCGGTTCCCAACATGGGCACTGTGACCCCACAGTATTTGCCACCAGTTTGTGCTGCCCTCACTGTGCATAGATATTCTATAATTTCATGTGTTACAATGTTTTTGTAGTTTTTTTATTCACAATCAAGAACAAAAATGTAAATACTAAAAACATTATAGAAGGAAAAATGTAATGCAATCAAAATTCCTTAGATAAGCTCAATGACAGTTTCACACTGGTGCAAAATACACCTGAAACATATTATTTGGTTGCTAGTCACTTAATTTTTTAAATTATCCTTTTAGTAAAGGGAACCATGAGCATAGCTATTATTATTCATGCAAATCAGAATAAAAGTCCTCTCACCTGTAAATGCCCTTTCTGAATCAGTGATGAATTATGAACATAATTTCCATTTACATCCATGTATAGAATCCACCTGCAGCTGCTGATTTATTAGCATTGATTGCATGAAGTGCTCCTTGTGTTTTGCATGGCAAGAATTGCTAGTACACTGCTATGGCATATGAGATTCTTCACCTATAATTAATGCAGTGGCCGGGTTTGGGGTGGCCCCAACGCTACATTGGGTAACACGGACACCGTTGAGGTGTCACCACAGATGGATGCTATCCAGAAGTGATGGTAAGGCGTAGTGCACCCAATGGGAAATAAGTCCTGAGAGTCAGAGTCTGCAGTTATAGACCCACTACTGGTTTTGACTTACAAATACTGATGTAAAATACTGACCAAATACTGGCCATGTGAAGTGGTGACAGACAGATAGATTAGATAGATAAAGTATATAGATAGATCAATAGGTAAGAACCCACTGGGTTCATAGACACTGGTGCATGGCTCCAATGGACCAGTCAGAATCATAGTCAGGGACCAAGGTCAGGGCTAGCGCAGTACATGCAATGCGGTAAATGGAGATCAAGGCAGCATACGGTCATGGAGCAGAGGGTCAGAATCCAAGAATAGGGCATAAGTCAGTACACAGGCAGTCAAACAGCTATAGCACAACAAGGCAAGAACTGAGGAAGGGGTCTGAAGTACCACAGGTTTGCCAGCCATTGCCCGGTTGAAAATTCGGAAGTTTGCGTGCTGGCTCTTTGAGATCCAGGGGAATGTGTGCCCTAACAACAGAAGGGAGAGGCCTAGCTGGCAAGTGCAAACCATAGCCTGCCAAGGAGGAGAGAGAGAGGAATCTGGTGGGCAGAACTGCTGCAAAGTAGATGTGGGGGGGGCAGGACCAGACCACTCAAGATGCAGGAGGGTGAGTGGAGCAACATCTGTGCCCGTCTGAGATACTGATTTAACAGCGAGCAAGGGCCATAGCCTGAAGTACTGTACATGCAATTAACATGGGATAGTGTAATGCGTTTAAAAACATTTAATACATCAAATCATATCACTTCAAGAGTACTACCTAAGCAGGATAATCTGTAGCAAACTCTCTGTAAGTGTACATTCACATCTAATAAATGTCACCATCTCAGATTCAACAGAAATGAATGATGGCGATGTGAACAGAGCCTAAACATTAAAGGGGTTATGCCGTGACTGATATAAAAAAAAATAATCAGACATCATATAGTACATGACAATCCATTTCTAACAAAGCTAGAACCAGCCATGTACCTCACAGGGAATCAGAGGTCTCCAATTGTTCTGCTAGATTTATTTCAGACTAGAAGCTCAGGGGTATGTCCTTTCTCAGGGGGCATGTCCTTTCTGTTTCAGCTTTTTCCTGGCAGGTTGCATGCACACGCTGCAGATTTTGTTGCAGAAGTCCGTGTGCTTGCTGCCACATTCAAATGAATGCAACAGATTTTAGGTTGCAGTAAATTCTGCAACAGTTGACAGTTGAAGATTTAAACTGAGCACATAGATTGTAAGCCCTGGTGGGCAGGGCCCTCTTTCCTTCTGTACCAGTCTGTAACTCGTCTAGTTCATGCTTAGTGCAATTGTCTGTATTATGTACGTATACCCCTTTTCATATGTATAGCGCTATGGAATGAATGGTGCTTTAATAATAAATAATAATGTGACCACCTCAGTGAAGTAGAAGGAAAAAATAGGAAAAAAACAAACAGTAGGTGGCGCTATACAGATGTATTTTATTGAATAACTCAGTGGCTATACTACATTTTTAATTACATGCAATAACAAAAGTATTCCGATCCAGGTGCTGTCTTGAAAAATGTAGTATATTTTTTGTGGGACAACCCCTTTTAGTTTGTACAATATTTTGGCTTCCGAATGTAAAGAAGAATGTTCACATTCACTTACAGCAAGCAGAGATCTTTTGGAAAAAATAAAGTATATTATAAAGTTGCAGACCTTCTTACAACAATCCAGCTTTTATATCCATAAATCTCTTTTATAGACTTTAGAAGGAAATAAACAAGAAAAAAATATGATTGCTCAGAGTAATGATACGCCTACAACATCTATCTTGTAACATGTTTATTAGGCATATAAAAATGTAAAAATATGTGATATATATTAGGCTGATTTAACCTTATCACCCTAATTTCCTGTGTCATATTCATTTTAATTTAAAGCTTATCTGCATTACAGTAAGTTTACAACCGCCATCTGTCTCATAAAACACATATGCGGAATATTAATATTACCTTCAGAAAAAGGGTTACTGAAGGTCTACATGAAATGAGCTAATTTTCTGCAACTTTTGTCTCACAAATACACATAAATAAGTAGATAACCCACATAGAGGTTTATTTAATATGCGTGAATATATTTCAGAATCATGCAAAACATGTAGAAAGTATATAAATAAATATAGATTATTGCAACGAAATAAACAAAAGAAAACACACTAATGTTTAGATTACCGCACTTATGGTAGACCTGAGTTCTTTTCTTAGGCAGATGAGGCCCAAGAATGCCTAGAGTTGATTAACTAGGCCATAATTTAAAGAGTTACTGTACTTTCACACAACTTAATTTAATAGAGAATGGTGTAATTATCACATTTCTAAATCACTTCATTAAAAAAATAAGCTGTAAAGTCATGGCCGCCAGGGGTCTCAATTCCAGTCTAGTGCTTACACTGATTCTGAAGAGAGAAGATCCTGTGTGTCTGTAAAGCCTCTTTCACACTACCGTATGGCTATTTCAGTGTTTTGTGGTCCGTTTTTCACGGATCCGTTGTTCTGTTATTTTGTTTCCGTTGTGTTTCCGTTACGTTTTTCCGTATGGCATATACAGTATACAGTAATTACATAGAAAAAATTGGGCTGGGCATAACATTTTGAATAGATGGTTCCGCAAAAACGGAAGGGATACGGAAGACATACGGATGCATTTCCGTATGTGTTCCGTTTTTTTTTGCGGACCCATTGACTTGAACGGAGCCACGGAACGAGGCCTAAGTGTGATCTCTCCCTTCCTTATCAGCTTTCTGAGCTCCCTAGAAGAAAACAAACATAGTGACAAATAAGGCGAGTAAGGTAACAGCAGTACAGTGCTGACAGATTACACAGAAGGGAGACGCCCCTGCTTGTAAGAGAAATGCATCTAGCTGTGCAGCTGAAGAGAGGAATAATATGGCTGAGGAAAACATTAGGGAAGACCAAAAAAGACCTGCTCCTTCACAGTAAGGATTCTACAATGAAAGTACAATAATTATGCAAACTTAAAAAAAAATCATCTATTGTGACTCTATATTGTGCCATTTGTTTATTATTCCTTCTAGAAGTTATGGATTGCTAGCAGTTTGCAATGAAGGTCCAGCTGGGTGTGATCCCTGCACACTTGGACACTATCGAATCAGTGCTGCCAGTGTAAGACTGTACAGGAACACCCCCCACATCCAGCTGGACTTTCATTGCAGACTGCTGGCAATTCAGTCATAACTTCTTGCAGGAATAATAAAGGAATGGTGCAACATAGTGTCATAAATAGTCATGAGAGAATCAAAGCATCCAAAGTAGAACTCGATCCGGGAAGTTTAGGAAGAATTTGATTCGCTGCAAAGCTGAATTTCCTCACGCTTCCTGGTAACAAAAGTGGTTTTTTTTTTTCTTCTAAAATAGCTGCTGCACATGTTACAAAGTGACAGTAAGAAGTCCAAGAACATGATATAAGTTTAACCCATAATGCCATGCAGCTAGCCACCCCCTGTTATGTCACATAACCATCCCCTGTTATGATACATAGCCATCCCCTGTTATGATACATAGCCATCCCCTGTTATGTCTCTGCAATTTTACTGTGAGATGAGCTTAGAGAGTGACGCCACAAGCGCTCATGCGCCAGGGACAGTGTTGCATAAAACAGTTAAAAAAAGAATATTGGAGAGGAAGAGTGCAGGGAGAGCACAGGGAGACTGCAGGGACAGTGCAGTCTGAGTATAATCGCCCTGTGTATCTTGCTCACCTGCTGCACCATTCATACTTAATCTGTTCTGTTATACATACACTTACTGTGCATCAGTCTTAGTGTCAACAGTAGGGTTGAGGTTCGTACCGAACTTTAGGATTTTTGGACCCCGGACCCGAACCCGAACATTTCCGTAAAAGTTTGGGTTTGGTGTTCTTGGTGCTTTTTGAAAGGCTGCACAGCAGCCAATCAACTAGCGGTTAACTGTCTGACCTTAGAAGCCATCACAGCCATGCCTACTAATGGCATGGCTGTGATTGGCCAGAGCAACATGTGACCCAGGCTCTATATAAGCTTGAGTCACGTAGCGCTGCACGTCACTCTGCTGTTACAAGTGTAGGGAGAGGATGCTGCTGGACTTGTGATTTCAGAGAGAGAATAGGAGAGAATCTAACTCAGCGATCCACAGACAAATAATTGTGTGGGTGCAGGGCACAATCGTTTTACCCTGCCCTGAGCCCACTGACCAAAAAAAAATAACTTTTATAATTCTGTTAGTTAGGTGGGCGGCGGCGGCCATTTTATGCATGCTCAGTGTACCAGCACTGCATCTGAGTTTTTTTTTTTGCAAACTACAACATCTTGATTAGTCAGTGTGCAATTTAAGGTAGAAATACACCCATCATTTTCTGGGGTTTGAAAAACTGTATTTTCCAGATCTGCAAGTGTTAAATTCAAGTTTAATATATACAGCTTTCATATTCTGTTACCAAAAAAAAACACTTTTTTGGCAATCTACAACATCTTGATTAGTCAGTGTGCAATTTAAGCTAGAAATACACCCATCATTTTCTGGGTTTTGACAAAAAAACACTATTTTCAGGCCTTGCAGCATCAGCACGTGTGAAATTACAGGCTTATATACTGCTGTCAAATTCAGTTGTTAAACAAACACTCGTTTGGGCACAAAAAAATTAGTTGGCAGCCTTTGATGCAGATGTCATTGTGAGATACACCCTTAATACATTTGGGTTGCATTCAGAGATTTTAAATACCGCCATTAGGTGCACCAATATTGAATTCAGGCCTACACTGGTTCAGACCCTGTGAGATACCCCCTCTACATACAGGGGTTTGATTCAGGCATTTGAAATACAGCCATTTGAAATACATCCATTTTGTGCAAATAAATATTTAATTTAGGCCTACACTGGTTCATTCCCTGTGAGATACTCCATCTATATACAGGGGTTTGATTCAGGCATTTGAAATACAGCCATTTTGTGCAAAGAAATATTTCATTCAGGCCTACAGTAGTTCAGACCGTGTAAGATACACCCTCTACATATAGGGGTTTGATTCAGACATTTGAAATACCGCCATTTGGTGCACCAATATTGAATTCAGGCCTACACTGGTTCAGGCCCTGTGAGATACCCCCTCTACATACAGGTGTTTGATTCAGGCATTTGAAATACAGCCATTTGAAATACATCTATTTTGGGCTAAGAAATATTTAATTTAGCCCTACACTGGTTCAGGCCCTGTGAGATACCCCCTCTACATACAGGGGTTTGGCCCAGGTCGTGGTGCTGCTGGTGGAGCTCCTGTTCCTACATGCACAAGTGAAACTCCTTCCTCAGGTGCGAGTAGGCGACAAAACCTGCAGCGGTATTTGGTCAGGCCTAATGCTGCTCTACAAATTGATTCAGGCATTTGAAATACCGCCATTTGGTGCACCAATATTGAATTTAGGCCTATACTGGTTCAGGCCGTGTGAGATACACCCTCTACATACAGGGGTTTGATTCAGGCATTTGAAATGCAGCCATTTGAAATACAGCCATTTTGGGGAAAGAAATCTTCAATTCAAGCCTACACCGGTTAAGGCCGTGTCAGATACACCCTTTACATACAGGGGTTTGATTCAGGCATTTGAAATACAGCCATTTTGGGCAAAAAAATCTTTAATTTAAGCCTAGTCTGGTTTAGGCCATGTGAGATACACCCTTTACATATTGTCGTTCTATTCTACTATTAATTAAACATTTTTTTAGGGCAAGATCCTAAATTCAAAAAATATGAGGAGAGTGTCAAATAAGGGATGTGGCCCAGGTCGTGGTGCTGCTGGTGGAGCTCCTGTTACTACATGCACAAGTGAAACTCCTTCCTCAGGTGCAAGTAGGCGACAAAACCTGCAGCGGCATTTGGTCAGGCCTAATGCTGCTCTACGAATGGTGAGGCCTGAACAAGTACAGGCGATAGTAGATTGGGTTGCTGACAGTGGATCCAGTTCCTTTACATTGTCTTCCACCCAGTCTCCTGCTGAAAGACCACAGTTGGCACCTGCAGCCGATGTCCATCAGTCTTTCACCTCACCCCCTTGCAAATCAGCCAAGCAGTCTGAGCCCCCAAGTCATGCAGCAGTCTCTTCTGCTTTTTGATTACTCTATTAGCAGGGTTTTCCAGGGCCATCCACCTAGCCCTGCCCCAGAAGTGGAAGAGATTGAGTGCACTGATGCCCAACCACTTATCTTTCAAGATGAGTACATAAGAGGACCATCGCAGCATGTCTCGGATGATGACGAAACATAGGTGCCAACTGCTGGGGCTTTCAAAAGTGTGCAGACCGACAAGGAAGGCAGGGGTGAAGACTGGGTGGAAGATGATGTGGAGGACGATGAGGTCATCGACCCCACATGGAATCAAGGTCATGCAAGGGACCTATGTAGTTCGGAGGGAGAGGCGGTGGTCGCACAGAGCAACCAGCACAACAGAAGAGGGAGCAGGGTGCAAAAATGGAGCGGAGAGGAAGTACCCCCCTACCCACCCGCGATCCCTAGCCCTGAATGCCAGCATTTCAAAATTACTGGCCTTTGAAAAGCTGTCATTCCGTCTGGTGGAGACGGATAGTTTTAAAGGCCTTATGGCGGTGGCTGTCCCACAGTACGTCATGCCTAGCCGCCACTACTTTTCAAGGTGAGCCATCCCTTCCCTGCACAACCAAGTAGGGGACAAAATATGCGACGTGCCCACAAGGTGGAACTCCACCTTTCACATGCTGGCAAGACTGTGTGAGCAGCAGTAGGCGATAGTGGAGTTTCAGCAGCAGCCGCATGGGTGAGTCGCTCGGCGGAACAGCACCACTTCACCACCAATGACTGGGCCTCCATGCGAGACCTGTGTTCCTTTTTGTGCTGTTTCGAGTACTCCACCAACATGGCCAGTGTCGATAACGCCTTTCTCAGCGTTACTATCCCACTTCTATGCCTTCTTGAAAAAAACGCTCCTGGCGATGATGGAAGAGGATGTGGCACAGGAGGAGGAGGACGAAGAGGGATCATTTCGTAGGGTTTCCGGCCAGTCATTTACAAGTGGCTCTGAGGGTGGGTTTCTGCACCCACTAACCCAAGGTACACAATTGTCCAGCCAGGCCACAGTTCTGGAGGATGAGGAGGTGGAGGATGAGGAGATGGAGGAGGAGGAACCATGTTCACAGCAGGTTGGCACCCAGACCAGCTCATGGCCATCACTGGACCGTGGATGGGGGGATACAGAGGACACAGACGATACACCTCCCACAGAGGACAGCTTGTCGTTGCCTCTGGGCAGCCTGGCACACATGAGCAATTACATGCTGCAGTGTCTCCGCAACGACCGCCGAGTTGCCCAAATTCTAACTTGTGCTGATTACTGGGTGGCCACGCTGCTGGATCCCCGTTACAAGGACAACGTACCATCCTTAATTCCGTCACTGGAGTGTGAACGTAATATGCGTGAGTACAAGCGCGCGCTGGTAGACGCGCTGCTGGTGGCATTCCCACCTGACAGCGGGGGCAGAGTGGAAGCATAAGGCGAAGGCAGAGGACGAGGAAGAGGTCGCCAACGCAGTTGGGGCACCGCCAGCACCTCAGAAGGCAGGGTTAGCATGGCCGAAATGTGTAAAATCTTTGTCAGCACGCCACAACAACCAGCACCACCAGCTGATATGGAATGTCTTAGCAGGAGGCAGCATTTCACCAACATGGTGGAGCAGTATATGTGCACACGCCTACACGTACTGAATGACGGGTCTGCCCCCCTCAACTTCTGGGTCTCCAAATTGGGCACATGGCCTGAGCTTGCCCTTTATGCCTTGGAGGTGCTGGCCTTCCCTGCAGCCAGTGTATTATCTGAAAGTATGTTTAGCACGGCAGGGGGCGTCATCACAGACAAGCGCAGCCGCCTGTCCACAGCCAATGTGGACAAGATCACATTCATTAAAATGAACCAGGCATGGATCCCTCAGGACTTGTCCGTACCTTGTCCAGAATAGACATGTATACCGGCACTAACCAGCCATTGTTATACTGCAGCGCAATTGCTCATGTTTGTATTTTGGATATTTCACACTCTTTTGGAGTCTACCTTAATTTTAAAAAATGTAATTAAAACCAAAAACCTGTGTTGGCTATCTTGTCCTCCTCCACCTTCCGCCGCTTCCACCTGCTCCGCTACGTCCACCACCTCCTCAAACTCCTACTCCATATGGAACTCCACCTCATAAATAAATTATTATTTTTTGTACATGTTTTATTTTATATCATTTCACTTGTTTGTCATTTACATTTTTGGGTGAAATATACCAATTTTGGGGTGTATAGTACCACTGCTATACCTATTTGACCGGTAAAATAAATTTAAAAAATTATCTGTTACATTTTCGGGTAAAATTAACCAATTGTTGGGTGTATAGTACCACTGCTATACCTAGTAGGCCGGTTAAAAATAAAAATAAATTGTCATTAACATTTTCGGGTGAAATTCACCAATTTTGGGGTGTATAGTACCACTGCTATACCTATTTGACCGGTAAAATAAATTTAAAAAATTATCTGTTACATTTTCGGGTAAAATTAACCAATTGTTGGGTGTATAGTACCACTGCTATACCTAGTAGGCCGGTTAAAAATAAAAATAAATTGTCATTAACATTTTCGGGTGAAATTCACCAATTTTTGGGTGTATAGTACCACTGCTATACCTATTAGACCGATAAAATAAATAAAAAAATATATATGTTACATTTTCGGGTGAAATTCACAAATTTTTGGGTGTATAGTACCACTGCTATACCTAGTAGGCCGGTTAACAAAAAATAATTATTTGTCAGCTACATTTTCAGTTGAAATTCAACAATTTCTGGGTGTGATGTACCACTGCTATACCTATTAGACCAGTAAAAGAATAATAATAACATTTGTCAGTTACATTTTATGGTCAAATTCACAAATTTTGGGTGTTATATACCCCTCCCAGTTGACAGCTTAATAAATTTCAATAATTTTTATTTTACATTTTCGGGTAACAAAAAACAATTGTTTTCTGTCATAGACCCCTGCTCTACCAAGTAGACAGGTTAATTAATTTCTGTAATTTTTCTGTTACATTCTTGGGTTGACATTAAACAATTTTAGACGTGAATAAACTCCTAATCTGCATAGGTGACAGGGAATAAAATTTCAGAAATGCTTCTTTAATTGATGCGCGCCACCTCCTTTGATTCAATGTTTAAACTTAAACAAGTTGTACCACATTTAAGCTTCAATACTTTGTCCCACATTTCCGCTATACTCTTTTGGCCAACATTTGCACCTCAATAGCTTTTCCCACATTTCTGCTCGATCCCCCAAATTTTTTATACATTTATCTCCCTTAAATTTGGTCTCTTTTTCTCACGCTCCCTCTCCGGCCTGGAACCCTGATTCCCCGCCACCCGTGATCACCATGATAGGCGCATAAAAGAACATCGAAAGTTGATAGAGCAGATATCAAATTGGATTGTTAACATCACGGGGACGTGAGACATGGTGGGGCAGTAAGTATGCACACGCCTGCACGAACTAACTGACAGGGGTCAGCCCCTGCAACTTCTGGGTGTCCAAATTGGGCACATGGCCTGAGCTTGCCCTTTACGCCTGGAGGTGCTGGCCTGCCCTGCAGCCGGTGTATTGTCTGAACTTGTGTTTAGCACGACTGGAGGGTTATATTTCCCAATGTTTTGGGGTGTACCCTAATTTAAAAAAGTTAAAATAAATTTTAAACCAAAAAGCAGTGTAGGCTACCTCCTCCTCCACTGCCACTTCCACCTACACCGCCACATCCACCGCCCCCTCAACCTCCTTCTCCATATGGACCTGGTCCTCCTAGATCAAGATTATTATTATTATTTTTATATGTATTTTATGTTATTTTAAGTCATTTCAGTCATTTTAAGTCATTTCAGTATCTAAATTTGTTTGCAGAGCACTTGCCATGCTCTTAACCACATTTAGACGACATTTCGGGTCCCAAACTCAAACTTTTTTCCGAAGTTCATCCAGGTGTCCGCTCAACTCTAGTCAACAGGCAATATAATATTCATTGGCCAGTTTATCTTGTTCACCTGTTGCAGTATTCATGTTGCAGTATTATGAAAATATACAATTGGCTAGCTCACGGCCATCTATTATTTAAAAAACATGTACCCCTATATCAAATAAATAAAAAACAATAAAAACAATGTGTTGAGATCTCATGAGTAGAGTTGAGCGAACACCTGGATGTTCGGGTTCGAGAAGTTCGGCCGAACATCCCGGAAATGTTCGGGTTCGGGATCCGAACCCGATCCGAACTTCGTCCCGAACCCGAACCCCATTGAAGTCAATGGAACCCGAACTTTTCGGCACTAAAACGGCTGTAAAACAGCCCAGGAAAGGGCTAGAGGGCTGCAAAAGGCAGCAACATGTAGGTAAATCCCCTGCAAACAAATGTGGATAGGGAAATTAATTAAAATAAAAATTAAATAAATAAAAATTAACCAAAATCAATTGGAGAGAGGTTCCATAGCAGAGAATCTGGCTTCCCGTCACCCACCACTGGAACAGTCCATTCTCAGATATTTAGGCCCCGGCACCCAGGCAGAGGAGAGAGGTCCCGTAACAGACAATCTGTCTTCATGTCAGCAGAGAATTAGTCTGCATGTCATAGCAGAGAATGAGGCTTCACGTCAGCCACCACTGCAACAGTCCATTGGCATATATTTAGGCCTAGCACACAGGCAGAGGAGAGAGGTCCCGTAACAGAGAATCTGGCTTCATGTCAGCAGAGAATCAGTCTGCATGTCATAGCAGAGAATGAGGCTTCACGTCAGCCACCACTGCAACAGTCCATTGGCATATATTTAGGCCCAGCACACACACAGGCAGAGGAGAGAGGTCCCGTAACAGAGAATCTGTCTTCATGTCAGCAGAGAATTAGTCTGCATGTCATAGCAGAGAATGAGGCTTCACGTCACCCACCACTGCAACAGTCCATTGGCATATATTTAGGCCTAGCACACAGGCAGAGCAGAGAGGTCCCGTAACAGACAATCTGGCTTCATGACAGCAGAGAATCAGTCTGCATGTCATAGCAGAGAATGAGGCTTCACGTCACCCACCACTGCAACAGTCCATTGGCATATATTTAGGCCTAGCACACAGGCAGAGGAGAGAGGTCCCGTAACAGAGAATCTGTCTTCATGTCAGCAGAGAATCAGTCTGCATGTCATAGCAGAGAATGAGGCTTCACGTCAGCCACCACTGCAACAGTCCATTGGCATATATTTAGGCCCAGCACCCAGGCAGAGGAGGGAGGTCCCGTAACAGAGAATCTGTCTTCATGTCAGCAGAGAATTAGTCTGCATGTCATAGCAGAGAATGAGGCTTCACGTCAGCCACCACTGCAACAGTCCATTGGCATATATTTAGGCCCAGCACACACACAGGCAGAGGAGAGAGGTCCCGTAACAGAGAATCTGGCTTCATGTCAGCAGAGAATCAGTCTGCATGTCATAGCAGAGAATGAGGCTTCACGTCAGCCACCACTGCAACAGTCCATTGGCATATATTTAGGCCCAGCACACACACAGGCAGAGGAGAGAGGTCCCGTAACAGAGAATCTGGCTTCATGTCAGCAGAGAATCAGTCTGCATGTCATAGCAGAGAATGAGGCTTCACGTCAGCCACCACTGCAACAGTCCATTGGCATATATTTAGGCCCAGCACCCAGGCAGAGGAGGGAGGTCCCGTAACAGAGAATCTGTCTTCATGTCAGCAGAGAATTAGTCTGCATGTCATAGCAGAGAATGAGGCTTCACGTCAGCCACCACTGCAACAGTCCATTGGCATATATTTAGGCCCAGCACACACACAGGCAGAGGAGAGAGGTCCCGTAACAGAGAATCTGGCTTCATGTCAGCAGAGAATCAGTCTGCATGTCATAGCAGAGAATGAGGCTTCACGTCAGCCACCACTGCAACAGTCCATTGGCATATATTTAGGCCCAGCACCCAGGCAGAGGAGGGAGGTCCCGTAACAGAGAATCTGTCTTCATGTCAGCAGAGAATTAGTCTGCATGTCATAGCAGAGAATGAGGCTTCACGTCAGCCACCACTGCAACAGTCCATTGGCATATATTTAGGCCCAGCACACACACAGGCAGAGGAGAGAGGTCCCGTAACAGAGAATCTGGCTTCATGTCAGCAGAGAATCAGTCTGCATGTCATAGCAGAGAATGAGGCTTCACGTCAGCCACCACTGCAACAGTCCATTGGCATATATTTAGGCCCAGCACACACACAGGCAGAGGAGAGAGGTCCCGTAACAGAGAATCTGGCTTCATGTCAGCAGAGAATCAGTCTGCATGTCATAGCAGAGAATGAGGCTTCACGTCAGCCACCACTGCAACAGTCCATTGGCATATATTTAGGCCCAGCACACACACAGGCAGAGGAGAGAGGTCCCGTAACAGAGAATCTGGCTTCATGTCAGCAGAGAATCAGTCTGCATGTCATAGCAGAGAATGAGGCTTCACGTCAGCCACCACTGCAACAGTCCATTGGCATATATTTAGGCCCAGCACACACACAGGCAGAGGAGAGAGGTCCCGTAACAGAGAATCTGTCTTCATGTCAGCAGAGAATCAGTCTGCATGTCATAGCAGAGAATGAGGCTTCACGTCAGCCACCACTGCAACAGTCCATTGGCATATATTTAGGCCCAGCACCCAGGCAGAGGAGGGAGGTCCCGTAACAGAGAATCTGTCTTCATGTCAGCAGAGAATTAGTCTGCATGTCATAGCAGAGAATGAGGCTTCACGTCAGCCACCACTGCAACAGTCCATTGGCATATATTTAGGCCCAGCACACACACAGGCAGAGGAGAGAGGTCCCGTAACAGAGAATCTGGCTTCATGTCAGCAGAGAATCAGTCTGCATGTCATAGCAGAGAATGAGGCTTCACGTCAGCCACCACTGCAACAGTCCATTGGCATATATTTAGGCCCAGCACACACACAGGCAGAGGAGAGAGGTCCCGTAACAGAGAATCTGTCTTCATGTCAGCAGAGAATCAGTCTGCATGTCATAGCAGAGAATGAGGCTTCACGTCAGCCACCACTGCAACAGTCCATTGGCATATATTTAGGCCCAGCACCCAGGCAGAGGAGGGAGGTCCCGTAACAGAGAATCTGTCTTCATGTCAGCAGAGAATTAGTCTGCATGTCATAGCAGAGAATGAGGCTTCACGTCAGCCACCACTGCAACAGTCCATTGGCATATATTTAGGCCCAGCACACACACAGGCAGAGGAGAGAGGTCCCGTAACAGAGAATCTGGCTTCATGTCAGCAGAGAATCAGTCTGCATGTCATAGCAGAGAATGAGGCTTCACGTCAGCCACCACTGCAACAGTCCATTGGCATATATTTAGGCCCAGCACACACACAGGCAGAGGAGAGAGGTCCCGTAACAGAGAATCTGGCTTCATGTCAGCAGAGAATCAGTCTGCATGTCATAGCAGAGAATGAGGCTTCACGTCAGCCACCACTGCAACAGTCCATTGGCATATATTTAGGCCCAGCACCCAGGCAGAGGAGGGAGGTCCCGTAACAGAGAATCTGTCTTCATGTCAGCAGAGAATTAGTCTGCATGTCATAGCAGAGAATGAGGCTTCACGTCAGCCACCACTGCAACAGTCCATTGGCATATATTTAGGCCCAGCACACACACAGGCAGAGGAGAGAGGTCCCGTAACAGAGAATCTGGCTTCATGTCAGCAGAGAATCAGTCTGCATGTCATAGCAGAGAATGAGGCTTCACGTCAGCCACCACTGCAACAGTCCATTGGCATATATTTAGGCCCAGCACCCAGGCAGAGGAGGGAGTTTCCCGTAACAGAGAATCTGTCTTCATGTCAGCAGAGAATTAGTCTGCATGTCATAGCAGAGAATGAGGCTTCACGTCAGCCACCACTGCAACAGTCCATTGGCATATATTTAGGCCCAGCACACACACAGGCAGAGGAGAGAGGTCCCGTAACAGAGAATCTGGCTTCATGTCAGCAGAGAATCAGTCTGCATGTCATAGCAGAGAATGAGGCTTCACGTCAGCCACCACTGCAACAGTCCATTGGCATATATTTAGGCCCAGCACACACACAGGCAGAGGAGAGAGGTCCCGTAACAGAGAATCTGGCTTCATGTCAGCAGAGAATCAGTCTGCATGTCATAGCAGAGAATGAGGCTTCACGTCAGCCACCACTGCAACAGTCCATTGGCATATATTTAGGCCCAGCACACACACAGGCAGAGGAGAGAGGTCCCGTAACAGAGAATCTGGCTTCATGTCAGCAGAGAATCAGTCTGCATGTCATAGCAGAGAATGAGGCTTCACGTCAGCCACCACTGCAACAGTCCATTGGCATATATTTAGGCCCAGCACACACACAGGCAGAGGAGAGAGGTCCCGTAACAGAGAATCTGTCTTCATGTCAGCAGAGAATTAGTCTGCATGTCATAGCAGAGAATGAGGCTTCACGTCACCCACCACTGCAACAGTCCATTGGCATATATTTAGGCCTAGCACACAGGCAGAGCAGAGAGGTCCCGTAACAGACAATCTGGCTTCATGACAGCAGAGAATCAGTCTGCATGTCATAGCAGAGAATGAGGCTTCACGTCACCCACCACTGCAACAGTCCATTGGCATATATTTAGGCCTAGCACACAGGCAGAGCAGAGAGGTCCCGTAACAGACAATCTGGCTTCATGTCAGCAGAGAATCAGTCTGCATGTCATAGCAGAGAATGAGGCTTCACGTCACCCACCACTGCAACAGTCCATTGGCATATATTTAGGCCTAGCACACAGGCAGAGCAGAGAGGTCCCGTAACAGACAATCTGGCTTCATGACAGCAGAGAATCAGTCTGCATGTCATAGCAGAGAATGAGGCTTCACGTCACCCACCACTGCAACAGTCCATTGGCATATATTTAGGCCTAGCACACAGGCAGAGCAGAGAGGTCCCGTAACAGACAATCTGGCTTCATGTCAGCAGAGAATCAGTCTGCATGTCATAGCAGAGAATGAGGCTTCACGTCACCCACCACTGCAACAGTCCATTGGCATATATTTAGGCCTAGCACACAGGCAGAGCAGAGAGGTCCCGTAACAGACGATCTGGCTTCATGTCAGCAGAGAATCAGTCTGCATGTCATAGCAGAGAATCAGGCTTCACGTCAGCCACCACTGCAACAGTCCATTGTCATAAATTTAGGCCCAGCACCCAGGCAGAGGAGAGAGGTCCCGTAACAGACAATCTGGCTTCATGTCAGCAGAGAATTAGTCTGCATGTCATAGCAGAGAATCAGGCTTCATGTCAGCCACCACTGCAACAGTCCATTGGCATATATTTAGGCCTAGCACACAGGCAGAGGAGAGGTTCATTCAACTTTGGGTAGCATCGCAATATAATGGTAAAATGAAAATAAAAATAGGATTGAATGAGGAAGTGCCCTGGAGTCCAATAATATATGGTTATGGGGAGGTAGTTAATGTCTAATCTGGACAAGGGACGGACAGGTCCTGTGGGATCCATGCCTGGTTCATTTTTATGAACGTCAGCTTGTCCACATTGGCTGTAGACAGGCGGCTGCGTTTGTCTGTAATGACGCCCCCTGCCGTGCTGAATACACGTTCAGACAAAACGCTGGCTGCCGGGCAGGCCAGCACCTCCAAGGCATAAAAGGCTAGCTCTGGCCACGTGGACAATTTAGAGACCCAGAAGTTGAATGGGGCCGAACCATCAGTCAGTACGTGGAGGGGTGTGCACACGTACTGTTCCACCATGTTAGTGAAATGTTGCCTCCTGCTAACACGTTGCGTATCAGGTGGTGGTGCAGTTAGCTGTGGCGTGTTGACAAAAGTTTTCCACATCTCTGCCATGCTAACCCTGCCCTCAGAGGAGCTGGCCGTGACACAGCTGCCTTGGCGACCTCTTGCTCCTCCTCTGCCTTGGCCTTGGGCTTCCACTTGTTCCCCTGTGACATTTGGGAATGCTCTCAGTAGCGCGTCTACCAACGTGCGCTTGTACTCGCGCATCTTCCTATCACGCTCCAGTGCAGGAAGTAAGGTGGGCACATTGTCTTTGTAGCGTGGATCCAGCAGGGTGGCAACCCAGTAGTCCGCACAGGTTAAAATGTGGGCAACTCTGCTGTCGTTGCGCAGGCACTGCAGCATGTAGTCGCTCATGTGTGCCAGGCTGCCCAGGGGTAAGGACAAGCTGTCCTCTGTGGGAGGCGTATCGTCATCGTCCTGCCTTTCCCCCCAGCCACGCACCAGTGATGGACCCGAGCTGCGTTGGGTGCCACCCCGCTGTGACCATGCTTCATCCTCATCCTCCTCCACCTCCTCCTCATCCTCGTCCTCCTCGTCCTCCAGTAGTGGGCCCTGGCTGGCCACATTTGTACCTGGCCTCTGCTGTTGCAAAAAACCTCCCTCTGAGTCACTTCGAAGAGACTGGCCTGAAAGTGCTAAAAATGACCCCTCTTCCTCATCCTCCTCCTCCTCCTCCTGGGCCACCTCCTGTTCCATCATCGCCCTAAGTGTTTTCTCAAGGAGACATAGAAGTGGTATTGTAACGCTGATAACGGTGTCATCGCCACTGGCCATGTTGGTGGAGTACTCGAAACAGCGCAACAGGGCACACAGGTCTCGCATGGAGGCCCAGTCATTGGTGGTGAAGTGGTGCTGTTCTGTAGTGCGACTGACCCGTGCGTGCTGCAGCTGAAACTCCACTATGGCCTGCTGCTGCTCGCACAGTCTGTCCAGCATGTGCAAGGTGGAGTTCCACCTGGTGGGCACGTCGCATATGAGGCGGTGAGCGGGAAGGCCGAAGTTACGCTGTAGCGCAGACAGGCGAGCAGCGGCAGGATGTGAACGCCGGAAGCGCGAACAGACGGCCCGCACTTTATGCAGCAGCTCTGACATGTCGGGGTAGTTGTGAATGAACTTCTGCACCACCAAATTCAGCACATGCGCCAAGCAAGGGATGTGCGTCAAATTGGCTAGTCCCAGAGCTGCAACGAGATTTCGCCCATTATCACACACCACCAGGCCGGGCTTGAGGCTCACCGGCAGCAACCACTCGTCGGTCTGTTGTTCAATACCCCGCCACAACTCCTGTGCGGTGTGGGGCCTGTCCCCCAAACATATGAGTTTCAGAATGGCCTGCTGACGTTTACCCCGGGCTGTGCTGAAGTTGGTGGTGAAGGTGTGTGGCTGACTGGATGAGCAGGTGGAAGAAGAGGAGGAGGAAGCCGAGAAGGAGGAGGTGGCAACAGGAGGCAAAGAATGTTGCCCTGCGATCCTTGGCGGCGGCAGGACGTGCGCCAAACAGCTCTCCGCCTGGGGCCCAGCTGCCACTACATTTACCCAGTGTGCAGTTAGGGAGATATAGCGTCCCTGGCCGTGCTTACTGGTCCACGTATCTGTGGTTAGGTGGACCTTGCTACAGATGGCGTTGCGCAGTGCACACTTGATTTTATCGGATACTTGGTTGTGCAGGGAAGGCACGGCTCTCTTGGAGAAGTAGTGCCGGCTGGGAACAACATACTGTGGGACAGCAAGCGACATGAGCTGTTTGAAGCTGTCTGTGTCCACCAGCCTAAATGACAGCATTTCATAGGCCAGTAGTTTAGAAATGCTGGCATTCAGGGCCAGGGATCGAGGGTGGCTAGGTGGGAATTTACGCTTTCTATCAAATGTTTGTGAGATGGAGAGCTGAACGCTGGCGTGTGACATGGTTGAGACGCTTGGTGACGGAGGTGGTGGTGGTGGTGTTGGTGGTACATCCCCTGTTTGCTGGGCGGCAGGTGCCAACGTTCCTCCAGAGGCGGAGGAAGAGGCCGAGGCGGCAGCAGCAGAATAGGCCGAGGCGGCAGCAGCAGAAGAGGTAGCAGGGGGAGCCTGAGTGACTTCCTTGGTTTTAAGGTGTTTACTCCACTGCAGTTCATGCTTTGCATGCAGGTGCCTGGTCATGCAGGTTGTGCTCAGGTTCAGAACGTTAATGCCTCGCTTCAGGCTCTGATGGCACAGCGTGCAAACCACTCGGGTCTTGTCGTCAGCACATTGTTTGAAGAAGTGCCATGCCAGGGAACTCCTTGAAGCTGCCTTTGGGGTGCTCGGTCCCAGATGGCGGCGGTCAGTAGCAGGCGGAGTCTCTTGGCGGCGGGTGTTCTGCTTTTGCCCACTGCTCCCTCTTTTGCTACGCTGTTGGCTCGGTCTCACCACTGCCTCTTCCTCCGAACTGTGAAAGTCAGTGGCACGACCTTCATTCCATGTGGGGTCTAGGACCTCATCGTCCCCTGCATCGTCTTCCACCCAGTCTTGATCCCTGACCTCCTGTTCAGTCTGCACACTGCAGAAAGACGCAGCAGTTGGCACCTGTGTTTCGTCATCATCAGAGACATGCTGAGGTGGTATTCCCATGTCCTCATCATCAGGAAACATAAGTGGTTGTGCGTCAGTGCATTCTATGTCTTTCACCGCTGGGGAAGGGCTAGGTGGATGCCCTTGGGAAACCCTGCCAGCGGAGTCTTCAAACAGCATAAGAGACTGCTGCATAACTTGAGGCTGAGACAGTTTCCCTGGTATGCATGGGGGTGATGTGACAGACTGATGGGGTTGGTTTTCAGGCGCCATCTGTGCGCTTTCTGCAGAAGACTGGGTGGGAGATAATGTGAACGTGCTGGATCCACTGTCGGCCACCCAATTGACTAATGCCTGTACCTGCTCAGGCCTTACCATCCTTAGAACGGCATTGGGCCCCACCATATATCGCTGTAAATTCTGGCGGCTACTGGGACCTGAGGTAGTTGGTACACTAGGACGTGTGGATGTGGCAGAACGGCCACGTCCTCTCCCAGCACCAGAGGGTCCACTAACACCACCACGACCATGTCCACGTCCGCGTCCCTTACTAGATGTTTTTCTCATTGTTATGGTTCACCACAACAACAAATATATTATTTGGCCCAATGTATTGTATTCAAATTCAGCGGGATATAAATTTGAGGCCTAGTATTTAGGCGCTGGGTGACCGGTATGGATTTAGTGACAGAATTAGACTTGGAAATGCACAGAAGCGTGTGTGTGAAGTTATTCTGAATGACCCAATGTGCACCTTGAATATTATATACCCTTTTTGGGATAGATTTCAAATAGCTCTGATATAGCAGGAACCACTAAATTATGAAATTGCTAAATTGGGAATTGTACTTCAACCCAGAACAAAAAATGTGCTTTGACGGGCACTAAATAACTTTCCCAGCTACAACAGTACAGCGGTAACGAGAGATTTAGAGGGATTTAAATTTGAGGCCTAGTATTTAGGCGCTGGGTGACAGGTATGGGTTTAGTGACAGAATTAGACTTGGAAATACACAGTAGCGGGTGTGTGTGAAGTTATTCTGAATGACCCAATGTGCACCTTCAATATTATATACCCTTTTTGGGATAGATTTCAAATAGCTCTGATATAGCAGGAACCACTAAATTATGAAATTGCTAAATTGGGAATTGTACTTCAACCCAGAACAAAAAATGTGCTTTGACGGACACTAAATATCTTGCCCAGCAACAACAGTACAGCGGTGGGTAACGAGAGATTTAGAGGGATTTAAATTTGAGGCCTAGTATTTAGGCGCTGGGTCACCGGTATGGATTTAGTGACAGAATTAGACTTGGAAATGCACAGAAGCGTGTGTGTGAAGTTATTCTGAATGACCCTATGTGCACCTTCAATATTATATACCCTTTTAGGGATAGATTTCAAATAGCTCTGATATAGCAGAAACCACTAAATTATGAAATTGCTAAATTGGGAATTGTACTTCAACCCAGAACAAAAAATGTGCTTTGACGGACACTAAATATCTTGCCCAGCAACAACAGTACAGCGGTGGGTAACGAGAGATTTAGAGGGATTTAAATTTGAGGCCTAGTATTTAGGCGCTGGGTGACAGGTATGGGTTTAGTGACAGAATTAGACTTGGAAATGCACAGAAGCGTGTGTGTGAAGTTATTCTGAATGACCCAATGTGCACCTTCAATATTATATACCCTTTTTGGGATAGATTTCAAATAGCTCTGATATAGCAGGAACCACTAAATTATGAAATTGCTAAATTGGGAATTGTACTTCAACCCAGAACAAAAAATGTGCTTTGACGGACACTAAATATCTTGCCCAGCAACAACAGTACAGCGGTGGGTAACGAGAGATTTAGAGGGATTTAAATTTGAGGCCTAGTATTTAGGCGCTGGGTCACCGGTATGGATTTAGTGACAGAATTAGACTTGGAAATGCACAGAAGCGTGTGTGTGAAGTTATTCTGAATGACCCTATGTGCACCTTCAATATTATATACCCTTTTAGGGATAGATTTCAAATAGCTCTGATATAGCAGAAACCACTAAATTATGAAATTGCTAAATTGGGAATTGTACTTCAACCCAGAACAAAAAATGTGCTTTGACGGACACTAAATATCTTGCCCAGCAACAACAGTACAGCGGTGGGTAACGAGAGATTTAGAGGGATTTAAATTTGAGGCCTAGTATTTAGGCGCTGGGTCACCGGTATGGATTTAGTGACAGAATTAGACTTGGAAATGCACAGAAGCGTGTGTGTGAAGTTATTCTGAATGACCCTATGTGCACCTTCAATATTATATACCCTTTTAGGGATAGATTTCAAATAGCTCTGATATAGCAGAAACCACTAAATTATGAAATTGCTAAATTGGGAATTGTACTTCAACCCAGAACAAAAAATGTGCTTTGACGGACACTAAATATCTTGCCCAGCAACAACAGTACAGTGGTGGGTAACGAGAGATTTAGAGGGATTTAAATTTGAGGCCTAGTATTTAGGCGCTGGGTCACCGGTATGGATTTAGTGACAGAATTAGACTTGGAAATGCACAGAAGCGTGTGTGTGAAGTTATTCTGAATGACCCTATGTGCACCTTCAATATTATATACCCTTTTAGGGATAGATTTCAAATAGCTCTGATATAGCAGAAACCACTAAATTATGAAATTGCTAAATTGGGAATTGTACTTCAACCCAGAACAAAAAATGTGCTTTGACGGACACTAAATATCTTGCCCAGCAACAACAGTACAGCGGTGGGTAACGAGAGATTTAGAGGGATTTAAATTTGAGGCCTAGTATTTAGGCGCTGGGTGACAGGTATGGATTTAGTGACAGAATTAGACTTGGAAATACACAGTAGCGGGTGTGTGTGAAGTTATTCTGAATGACCCAATGTGCACCTTCAATATTATATACCCTTTTTGGGATAGATTTCAAATAGCTCTGATATAGCAGGAACCACTAAATTATGAAATTGCTAAATTGGGAATTGTACTTCAACCCAGAACAAAAAATGTGCTTTGACGGACACTAAATATCTTGCCCAGCAACAACAGTACAGCGGTGGGTAACGAGAGATTTAGAGGGATTTAAATTTGAGGCCTAGTATTTAGGCGCTGGGTGACAGGTATGGGTTTAGTGACAGAATTAGACTTGGAAATACACAGTAGCGGGTGTGTGTGAAGTTATTCTGAATGACCCAATGTGCACCTTCAATATTATATACCCTTTTTGGGATAGATTTCAAATAGCTCTGATATAGCAGGAACCACTAAATTATGAAATTGCTAAATTGGGAATTGTATTTCAACCCAGAACAAGAAATGTGCTTGAACGGACACTAAATAACTCGCCCAGCTACAGCACTAGGGACAGATTTAGCTGGATATAAATTTGAGGCCTAGTATTTAGGCGCTGGGTGACCGGTATGGATTTAGTGACAGAATTAGACTGGGATATGGCCAAAAATGAACAGACTATTGCTGGTTAAATGCACTTGGTGTGACAGCTTCACCCTGATGTAGGCTTTAGCCAAAAACAACCACACCATTGAGGGTTAAATGCACTTGGTGACAGGCGCAGCTTGCCCCTGATTTTGTATATGGCCAAAAAATGAACAGACTATTGCTGGTTAAATGCACTTGGTGTGACAGCTTCACCCTGATGTAGGCTTTAGCCAAAAAACAACCACACCATTGAGGGTTAAATGCACTTGGTGACAGGCGCAGCTTGCCCCTGATTTTGTATATGGCCAAAAAATGAACAGACTATTGCTGGTTAAATGCACTTGGTGTGACAGCTTCACCCTGATGTAGGCTTTAGCCAAAAAACAACCACACCATTGAGGGTTAAATGCACTTGGTGACAGGCGCAGCTTGCCCCTGATTTTGTATATGGCCAAAAAATGAACAGACTATTGCTGGTTAAATGCACTTGGTGTGACAGCTTCACCCTGATGTAGGCTTTAGCCAAAAAACAACCACACCATTGAGGGTTAAATGCACTTGGTCGCAGCTTGTGCTGGCGCACCACAAGACACAAAATGGCCGCCGATCACCCCAGAAAAATGAGACTGACAAACGGTCTGTGCAGCCTAAAAACAGTGAGCAATTGAGGATCAGCAGCTCAATGATCCACAGCTGCAGATCGATCAGTTAATCAAGTCCTTTGGAGGAGTTAATCTGCCTAATCTCGCCCTACTGTCGCAGCCGCAACCTCTCCCTACGCTAATCAGAGCAGAGTGACGGGCGGCGCTATGTGACTCCAGCTTAAATAGAGGCTGGGTCACATGGTGCTCTGGCCAATCACAGCCATGCCAATAGTAGGCATGGCTGTGATGGCCTCTTGGGGCAAGTAGTATGACGCTTGTTGATTGGCTGCTTTGCAGCCTTTCAAAAAGCGCCAAGAAAGCGTCACAAAAGCGCGAAGAAAGCGACGAACACCGAACCCGAACCCGGACTTTTACGAAAATGTCCGGGTTCGGGTCCGTGTCACGGACACCCCAAAATTCGGTACGAACCCGAACTATACAGTTCGAGTTCGCTCATCCCTACTCATGAGGAATATGTTTCCCAATAAATTAAGCTAGCCAATTGTATATTATCTTGTGTATATTCTGAGACCTTGTGGTACAAGGTAGAAGATAGACCAAGCTAGTACCTGGTGAGCCTACCCATTCTTGAATAAATTCAGTATTCATACTTAATCTGTGTGTGTGTGTGTATGTGTGTGTATATACACTCACCTAAAGAATTATTAGAAACACCTGTTCTATTTCTCAACCAATCACATGGCAGTTGCTTCAATGCATGTAGGGTTGTGGTCCTGGTCAAGACAATCTCCTGAACGCCAAACTGAATGTCAGAATGGGAAAGAAAGGTGGGCTACAACAGCAGAAGACCCTACTGGGTACCAATCATCTCCACTACAAATAGGAAAAAGAGGCTACAATTTGCACAAGCTCACCAAAATTGGACTGTTGAAGACTGGAAAAATGTTGCCTGGTCTGATGAGTCTCGTATACTGTTGAGACATTCAAATGGTAGAGTCCGAATTTGGCATAAACAGAATGAGAACATGTATCCATCATGCCTTGTTACCACTGTGCAGGCTGGTGGTGGTAGTTAATGGTGTGGGGGATGTTTTCTGGGCACACTTTAGGCCCCTTAGTGCCAATTGGCCATCGTTTAAATGCCATGGGCTACCTGAGCATTGTTTCTGACCATGTCCATCCCTTCATGACCACCATGTACCCATCCTCTGATGGCTACTTCCAGCAGGATAATGCACCATGTCACAAAGCTCGAATCATTTCAAATTGGTTTCTTGAATATGACAATGAGTTCATTGGCCCCCACAGTCACCAGATCTCAACCCAATAGAGCATCTTTGGGATGTGGTGGAACGGGAGCTTCGTGCCCTGGATGTGCATCCCTCAAATCTCCATAAACTGCAAGATGCTATCCTATCAATATGGGCCAACATTTCTAAAGAATGCTATCAGCACCTTGTTGAATCAATGCCAGAATTAAGGCAGTTCTGAAGGCAAAAGGGGGTCCAACACCGTATTAGTATGGTGTTCCTAATAATTATTTGGGTTAGTGTATATATTGTAGGAAGGCGCAAGGGTGCGTCATTGACGGAAGGTACGTTTCACTGAGGTTCCTGGCCTCGGTGAGATAAGAACCGGTAATTTTGTTTGTCAGAGGCAGCTAGTGCTTGCTGACACTGTTTTACTTAGTGTGGCTGTAAAGCCAATCCGGGCTGGTTGTTATTGGGAGTAGTGATGTCCCGAACTATTCGCTGGCGAACAGTTCACGGCGAACATGGCTTGTTCGCGTTCACCGTGGCGGACGAACATATGCGATGTTTGGTCCGCCCCCTATACATCATCATTGAGCAAACTTTGACCCTGTACCTCACAGTCAGCAGACACATTACAGCCAATCAGCAGCAGACCCTCCCTCCCAGACCCTCCCACCTCCTGGACAGCATCCATTTTAGATTCATTCAGAAGCTGCATTCTTAGTGAGAGGAGGGACAGTGCTGCTGCTGCTGATCTAATAGGGAAAGCGTTAGCTAGGGCAGTGTTCTGTGTCCTGACAGCACCCCAAAAAGCCCTTTTTAGGGCTGGTACATCAGTCTGCTTTTTTAAAATTTTTATATATATATATATATATATATATTGCAGTTGCCTGCCCGTGTGTGAGAGGCTGCAGGCTCAGTCACAGACAGTACTGTATGCACACTATTCATACAGGGTGTCACAGACAATACCTTGCAGATAAAAAAAAGTCAATTTATATTATTTATCTGTGATATAATTGCAGTTGCAAGCTAGTGAGTGACTGTGTGGCACAGAGACAGTACTGTGTGCACACCATTCATACAGGGTGTCACAGACAATACCTTGCAGTTAAAAAAAATTATATTTATTATTTTTCTGTGATATAATCCCAGTTGCAAGCCAGTGTGTGTCTGGCCCACAGACTGTACTGTGGCCACTGGCTAGGCCACCACTCATACCGTTACAGGGTGTCACTCACAAATACCTTGCAGATGAAAAAAATTAAATTTACTATTTTTCTGTGATATAATCCCAGTTGCAAGCCACTGTGTGTCTGGCCCACAGACTGTACTGCGGCCACTGGCTAGGCCACCACTCATACCGTTACAGGGTGTCACTCACAAATACCTTGCAGATAAAAAAAATTCAATTTATTATTTTTCTGTGATATAATCCCAGTTGCAAGCCAGTGTGTGTCTGGCCCACAGACTGTACTGTGGCAACTGGCTAGGCCACCTCTCATACCGTTACAGGGTGTCACTCACAAATACCTTGCAGATAAAAAAATTCAATTTATTATTTCTGTATGATATAATCCCAGTTGCAAGCCAGTGTGTGTCAGGCCCACACAGACTGTACTGTGCCCACTGCCCACCACTTATATAGGGTGGCACAGTACCTTGCACGCATAGTACCACTTATCTAAAAAAAAAAAAAATGACAGGCAGAGGCAGGCCACCCCGCAGGGGCCGTCGTGGTCGTGGTGCTGTGATTTCCACTGGCCCTGGAATAATCCCCAGTGTTCAGAGGCCACGTACCCTGAACCCCAAAAATTCAGAGAAAATAGTTGACTGGCTTACACAGGACACCCAATCTTCAACAGCTTCCGCTAAGAACCTTGACTCACCATCCTCCTCCAGCTCAGATTTGGTCACCTGCTCTCAAGTTACCACTCTCGCACCCGCCGCCACCACCACCACTACCACCACAGCCACCACAGCCGCTTCACTTGATCCCTCAGAGGAGTTATTTACACATCAGTTGGATGAAATTAGTGATACGCACCCATTATTGCCAGAGGATGTAGATAACAGGGATATGTCTCAGTCAGGCAGCATTACACACATGGACGTATAGTGTGATGATGATGATGATGTTGTAACGGCTGCTGCTTCCTTTGCTAAGGTGTCAGATACAAGTGAAGTGGTTGATGATGACGATGTGTCTGTGAATGCCAAGTGGGTGCCCGCTCAAAGAGAAGAAGAAGAGGGGGAAAGTTCAAAAAGGGAGACAGAGAGAAGGAGGAGACGAGTTGGAAGCAGGGGGAGGTCGTCGCAAGGAGCTAGTGGCACAGTCAGACAGCATGTATCGGCACCCGGGGTCAGCCAGACAGCACGCCAATCAACGCATGCTGTTGCCACCACCAGAATGCCGTCATTGCAAAGCTCAGCAGTGTGGCATTTTTTTGGGGTGTCTGCCTCTGATAACAGCAATGCCATTTGCAACCTGTGCCAAAAGAAACTGAGTCGTGGGAAGTCCAACACCCACCTCGGTACAACTGCTTTGCGAAGGCACATGATCTCACATCACAAACGCCAATGGGATCAACACATAAGTACAAGCAGCACACAAACTCAAAGCCACCATCCTCCTCCTGGTCCAGCATCTTCAGCCACATCAACCACTGCTGTCCTCCTTGCCCCCTCTCAACCACCCGCCACTCCGCCTCTCACCTTCAGCAGTTCCATCTCATCTGCCCACAGTCAGGTTTCTGTAAAGGAAATGTTTTAGCGTAAGAAGCCAATGTCACAGAGTCACCCCCTTGCCCGGCGTCTGACAGCTGGCTTGACGGAACTCTTAGGGCTGTTTTACACGAGCGGATGCTGTGCGTGACATCCGCTCCGTGAATGACAGCCAAGACCCGATGCGGACAGCAGAAGCATGGAGCATTAACATGATTGATAATGCTCCGTGCCTCTCTGTGATCTCTTTACTACAAAATCACAGTGAGATAAAGTTGTCACTGTGATTTCGTAGTAAAGAGGTCACAGAGAGGCATGGAGCATTATCAATCATGTTAATGCTCCGTGCTTCTGCTGTCTGCATCGGGTCTTGGCTGTCCTTCACGCAGCAGATATCACGCACGGCATCCACTTGTGTGAAACAGCCCTTAGCCCGCCAGCTTTTACCATACCAGCTGGTGGCGTCTGAGGCCTTCAAAAAAATTGTCGCTATTGGGACACCACAGTGGAAGGTACCCGGACGATTTTTTTTTTTTCAAAAAAGGCAATCCCAAACCTCTACTCAGTGATTGAAAAGGAAGTCATGACATCTCTGGCATACAGTGTTGGGGCAAGGGTCCATCTGACCACTGATACCTGGTCTGCAAAGCACGGTCAGGGCACCTACACTGCACATTGGGTTAACCTGCTGATGGCTGCCAAGCATGGAGTGCGTGGCTCTGCAGCGGAGTTGGTGACACCACCACGACTTGCAGGCAGGCCTACTGCCACCTCCTCTACTCCTCCTACTCCATCCTCTTCCATAACCTCCTCGGCTGAGTCCTCTTCTGCTGCGGCATCTGGCTGCACATCAACTGAATCCCCCCAGCTCCCCAGGGGCTATTCCACATCCCGGATACGACTGTGTCACGCTGTCATGGGGTTGACTTGCCTGAAAGCAGAGAGCCACACCGGACCAGCACTCCTGTCCGCCCTGAACACACAGGGGGATCAGTGGCTGACCCCGCACCAACTGGAGATCGGCAAAGTGGTGTGTTACAATGGAAGCAATTTGTTGGCGGCATTGAATTTGGGCAAGTTGTCACATGTGCCGTGCATGGCACATGTGTTGAATCTCATCGTACAACGCTTTGTGTCTAAGTACCCAGGCTTACAGGACGTCCTCAAGCAGGCCAGGAAAGTGTGTGGCCATTTCAGGCGTTCCTACATGGCCATGGCGCACTTTTCAGAAATTCAGCGCCAAAACAACATGCCAGTGAGGCGCTTGATTTGTGACAGCCCGACAAGTTGGAATTTAACAAGAAAAAGACGTCAACGAGTATTTGTATGACCGGGGTGCTAGGAGAGCCTCTGCGGAGCTGGGAATTTTTTTGCCACGTTACTGGACGCTCATGCGCAATGCCTGTAGGCTCATGCGTCCTTTTGAGGAGGTGACAAACCTAATCAGTCGCACCGAAGGCACCATCAGCGACCTCATCCCATTTGTTTTCTTCCTGGAGCGTGCCCTGCGAAGAGTCCTGGATCAGGCTGTAGATGAGCGTGAAGAGGAAGAGTTGTGGTTACCATCACCACCAGAAACAGCCTTGTCATCATCGCTTGCAGGACCTGCAGCAACGCTGGAAGAGGAGTATGAGGAAGAGGAGTCAGAGGAGGAATGTGGCTTTGAGGAGGAGGAAGACCAACCACAGCAGGCATCCCAGGGTGCTCGTTGTTGTCACCTATCTGGGACCCGTGGTGTTGTACGTGGCTGGGGGGAAGAACAGACCGTCACTGACATCAGTGAGGACGAGGAACGGGAAATGAGTAGTTCGGCATCCAACCTTGTGCAAATGGGGTCTTTCATGCTGTCATGTCTGTTGAGGGACCCTCGTATAAAAGGATGAAGGAGAACGACCTGTACTAGACCCCCCGGTATAAGCAGAAAGTGGCGGAAATGTTACCAAATTGCCGAAAATCAGAAAGGATGCAGCAGTTCAAAACCAAACTAAAAAATATGCTTTACACAGCTTATAAGGGGGATGTCACAGCACAAAAGGAATCTAACTGGGGAAGAGGTGAAAGTAATCCGCCTCCTACCACGACCACGGCGGCAAGGACAGGACGCTTTACAGATGTGTTGTTGATGGAGGACATGCAGAGCTTTTTCAGTCCTACACATTGCCACAGCCCTTCGGCCTGATGACATGCCTTGGCCTCAAAATAGTCCCCACGCTGCTGTATTTAATATCTGCATACCGGATGACTTTCGTGAATTCTCCGCCACCAACTAGGGTTCAAGCCGCAATGTTTTAGTCCCCTTTCTGCCTGGAAAAACATCTATTTTTTTAGGCCGCTGCTACTGATTAATCTGATGAGAAGAGAACTACAGAAAATACCACTCATATCGAGTGTGACAGTAAATTGCGCGGTGCAGACGCAGTGACCGTGGATTAAAACAAAGGGGAGGGAGCCAGCGTTTTTTTAACCATCTCCCCGTTCGAAAAATCAATTCAATTCACCTTTCGGGGACCCTTGGTGTTGTACGTGGCTGGGTGGAGGAAGAAACCTTCAATGACATGAACGGGACATGGCTAGCTTGGTATCCAACCTTGTGCAAATAGGGAGTTTGCGGTTGGGCAAATGGACTGTTTGCGGTTGTTTGCGGTGCATTAAAAGGGGAGTTTGGTCTGTCAATGTCTGTGAAGCGGGCGTAACCCTTACACTACCTGATCGATACAACATCATACCTGATCGTATACACACACTGGATGTTTTAAACCACGTTGTTCAAAATATTTTAGGATTGTTAGGTGATTTATGCCCTTTATGGGTTAAAATCCAACTCTGCGTCAACTATGTGATTTTCAATGGGAGTTTTGCCATGGACCCCCCTCTGGCATGCCACAGTCCAGGTGTTAGTCCCCTTGAAACAACTTTTCCATCACTACTGTGGCTAGAAAGAGTCCCTGTGGGTTTTAAAATTCGCCTGCCTATTGAAGTCGATGGCGGTTCGCCCGGTTCGCCCGTTCGCGAACATTTGCAGAAATTTGCGTTCGCCGTTCGCGAATGGAAAATTTTATGTTTGCGACATCTCTAATTGGGAGCAGCCAAAGAGCAGGGTGGGTGACTGTTCCTCACATCCAGGCCAGGTTTTGGGCTGGTTTTAAAAACCCAGCCAGCAGCTCAGCTGGGTGTGGAATGTATCCTCCATCTGACACTGGAGCTCGGTCAGGCTCTGTTTTTGGACCTAAACATTTGGTACCGTGCTAGAGATACACTACTAGGAATCAGGCGCCCTAAAGCCTGCTGTGGACGGCTGTGGACTGCCATGGACAAATCAGCCTGCCAGGTGACATGTTTGTTCTGTGGACTTTGTGCAGTGTGAATTAACACCAGGACTCTGCAAAGTGTTTGTGCTA
Source organism: Bufo gargarizans (assembly GCF_014858855.1). Lineage (NCBI taxonomy): Eukaryota > Metazoa > Chordata > Amphibia > Anura > Bufonidae > Bufo > Bufo gargarizans. The sequence goes on along the minus strand of NC_058084.1, from coordinate 403,170,827 downwards.
CTTTTTTCCTTTGGTGTGAATAAACACTAAACTTTTTGCTTTACTACCGTATGACCGCCACTTCGGTGGAGGAGGGGGAGACAACCCCGCTAAGTGTGATGGTGGGAGACATGGAGGGCTTGCCACGGGTCCTGAGCTGGCAGACCTCAATGTCTCCAGGGATAATTTTGGTACCACCCAGCTGGGATCCAACCCTATCCCGAGCCTGGGGAAATGTATTAATAGTAGATGGTGAACCACAACAACCAGGGGCAGAGTCGGTGTTCCCCCATTTTGTGGTTCATCAGCTGCGAGGTCAATCATTGAACAGTTGGTGGTGCCTCAGGCTTATCGCAAACTCGTGTTAGAGTTTGCCCACCAGCATATTCTCGGGGGTCATCTGGGAATGCAGAATACACAGGACCGGATACTACAACGGTTTTACTGGCCCAGTGTGTTTAAGGAGGTGGACAAGTTCTGTAAGTCTTGCCCGACCTGCCATGCAACTAGCCCCCAGCACCTTATTCGCAGTCCCTTGGTGCCTCTCCCGATCATCGAGGTATCGTTTGAGCGAATCGCTATGGAACTAGTAGGCTCAGTACCGAAGTCCGCTAAAGGACATCAACAGATCTTGGTTGTCCTTTATTACGCTACTCGGTACCCGGAGGCAGTGCCACTGCGACATACATGGGCGAGACTTATAGCTAAAGAGCTAATAGAAATATTCTCCCAAGTGGAGTTACCTAATGAGGTCCTGACTGACCAGGGGACCCCTTTTATGTCCAAGGTCATGAGGGAACTCTGTAAGTTACTGCGTATTAAACAGCTACGGACATAAACCAACCACAAACGGACGGACTGGTTGAAAGATTTAATAAAACTCTAAAAACCATGTTAAAAAGGGTGGTGTCCAAAGATGGAAAGGATTAGGACCTTCTTCTGCCCTATCTCATGTTCGCAGTGTGAGAGGTGCCCCAGGCTTCTACTGGGTTCTCGCTCTTCGAATTGCTATATGGCAGACATCCTCGTGGTTTGTTGGACATAGCCAAAGAGGCATGAGAACAACCCACTCTGCATAAAAGCGTCCTTGAATATGTTACCAAGATGCAACAGCGGATAGAGATCATTTTGCCTCTTGTCAGGGAGCATATGGAGGCCGGTCAGCGAGCCCAGAGTCGGATCTATAATCGGCAGGCCCGGATCTTTAACCCAGGTGATCGGGTTTTGGTTCTGGTGCTGACCGTGGACAGTAAGTTCCTAGCCAGGTGGCAGGGGCCCTACGAGATACGTGAAAAAATTGGAGAGGTAAATTACAAAGTACACCAGCCAGGGAGGCGAAAACCGGAGCAGGTTTACCATGTAAATTTACTCAAACCTTGGAAGGATAGGGAAACCTGTACGGAAGACACCCCGCGGCCGGGCTTTCTAGAGCAAGAGGTTCCCGGCTCCCCTGTCTGATGCAAAGGAAGCGGTTGCCACAATAAAAATTGCTGGCAGCCTCTCCTGTAAACAGGCTCAGGAAACCAGGGAGTTCATTAGTCGGAATACGGATGTGTTCTCAGACCTCCCTGGACGCACTTCTGTAATCCAACATAACATTGTCACTGAGCCTCAGGCAAAAGTCCGGTACCCGAGGCTCGGCGAAAAGCCATCTCGGAGGATGTGCAGCTGATATTGCGGCTTGATGTCATTAAGGAGTCTAAAAGTGACTGGGCCAGTCCTATAGTCTTAATTCCCAAGCCAGACGGGATGTTAAGATTTTGTAACGATTTTCGGAAATTAAACAAAATATCTAAGTTTGATGCATATCCCATGCCTTGGGTAGATGAACTTATTGAGAGGTTAGGCCAAGCCAGGTATTTTTCTGTTTTGGATCTCACCAAAGGGTACTGTTAGGTACCCTTGACGGAGGCTGCCAAAGAGAAAACTGCCTTCATTACACCAGAGGGGCTGTACCAGTATAAGGTGTTACCCTTTGGCCTGCATGGCACCCCCGCCACTTTCCAACGTCTAATGGATATTGTACTTCGTCCACATTGGTGGTACGCCCCGACTTACCTGGACGATATTATCATTCACAGTACCGACTGGGAAAGTCACCTGCCCAAAGTACAGGCCGTAGTGAACTCCCTTTGAAAGGCGGGACTAAAAGCTAACCCAAAGAAATGTGCGATAGGGTTAGAGGAGACTAACCTTGGGTATGTCATTAGGCGCTGAGTCATTAAACCCTAAGTAAGCAAGGCCCTGACCTTCCACCTCTAGACAAGTAAATTTGTTCCTAGGAATGGTGGGCTATTACATGAGGTTTGTCCCCCATTTTGTCACTTTAGCAGCTCCGCTGACAGAGCTCTTAAAGGGACAGAAGTCCGTGATAGTCCGCTGGAATGACCAGGCAGAAGAGGCTTTGTGCGGGTCCCCGGTTTTGGTGATGCCCGACTTCAAGAGGGAATTTGCGGTACAGACTGATGCCTCCAAAGTAGGCCTCGGTGCGGTACTGTCTCAGGAAGTCAACGGGAGGAGCATCCCATTTTCTTCTTCAGCCGTAAGCTCACTCCAGTGGAGACCCGTTACAGTATAGTGGAGAGAGAGTGCCTGGCCATCAAGTGGGCACTCAAGTCTCTCCGCTTTTATCTGTTGAGGAGGAAGTTTGGTGACCGATCACTCCCCTCTCAAGTGGGTGAGCCAGGCCAAAGAGAAGAATGCTCGGGTCACCAGGTGGTTCTTGTCTCTGCAAGACTTTAAGTTCACAGTAGAACACAGGGCAAGCCTGTTACAGGGAAACGCGGATGCCCTGTCCCGAGTACCTGGGTTAAGCCTTCCCTGCTCCATTGGCTTATAGAAATACTCCAATTTAAGCCTTATCCATTTTCTCCCCCAGACTAAGTAATTAATAATTCTCTCAAATATTTTGAAGAACTTGTCTTCAATCCATACTGGGGAGTTCCAGAGGATATAAAGTAGTTGGGGCAGAATCACCATCTTCACTAGGGATATTCTATCTGCTCTCAATAGTGAAAGCCAGATCCATATCATTATTTTGGACCTCAGTTTATTTATCAATGGAATAAGATTAAGCTGTAGAAAGTTTTGAATCTTAGGAGATAACATTATACCCAAATATTGAAAAAAGTCAGAGATCCTCAAAATATTTGAGGACCGCTCGTTGGAAAGTTTAAGTCTATGTAAGGGCATAAAAAACTGGATTTTGACCAATTTATATCAAGACCCGAAACTTCCCCAAAAGAGTTAACAATTTGAATAATTTTTGGGAGTGTAATTTTCGTATTTTGAATGTAAAATAAAATATCATCGGCATATAGGGAAATACGATTAAAATTAAAATTAAAATTATTGGTTAGCCGCTATACATCAATGGGCCTCATCGATGAACAACTTAGTGAATTTTTGTTAATAGAACATCCAGTTACTCCTTTATTTTATCTGCTACCAAAAATTCACAAGAATCTGCAGTGCTCCCCCGGCAGACCTATTGTTTCTGGCCGTGGTTCTTTACTTAGCAATGCTTCTGTCTTTTTAGATAAAGTATTGCAGACTTATGTTATTGGTTCAAAGTCTTACTTGAAGGACACTGCAGATTTTTTGACAAAATTGGCAGATGTGACAGTGCCGGAGGATGCCATTTTGGCTTGTTCGACATCGTCAGTCTTATACTTCTATACAGCATAATATTGGCATGACTGTTGTGAAATCTGTCTTAGAGAATTCGGAATACACCATTGAAGCCCAAACTTTTTTTCTGGCTTTATTACAGATGATTTTATATAATAATTATTTCCTTTTGGAGATGATTATTATATGCAAATTAGGGGGACGGCCATGGGGACGAATGTGGCCCCCACTTACGCCAACATGGTCGTCTCCTATTTGGAGGAGCAGTACATCTATGTGTCCCACCACTTCAGCCATGTGCTGGGGTGGTGGAGCTACATAGATGATATTTTTGTCATTTGGACGGGCACAACATCCGAGTTACAATTGTTTCATAATTTCTAAATAGTCTGATTCCCGATATACAATTTACGTTGGAATCTTCTATCAGCACAATGCACTTTTTGGATGTCAATGTCCGACGTACTGGCAGTACATTAGAGTACTGAGGTTTATACTAAACCTACTGACCGCAACACTGTCCTTAGGTTTGACAGTGCTCATCCGCGGACGATGGTGCGGTCACTACCGTACAGTCAATTTATCAGAGCAAAGAGAATAATTAGTGATACGTCCTCATTGGATACTACTTTGGATAGGATGATAACATGTTTTAAACAACGACATTATCCGGCTTCCATATTGCAAGAGCAATTAAAACGTATCAATCAGGAAAAAACGAAATTAATTATTCCAGGGCACTAAGAGGGATCAATCCCAGAAAATACCTTTTTGTATCCACCTTTTGTGAAGCTAGTCCACTATGTGAGCAAAATAATTAATAAATATTGGTCGATTTTAAGTACAGAACATAAAAATATCCCAGAATTTAGGAGTAGACCGATTATGTCATACAAGAGAGGTGGTAATCTAAAAGATAAATTAGTTAAAAATGATATAGGACCACAGAAAGGTAGTAACCAACGTTTTTGGCCCCTAGGAAAAGTGGTAGTTTTCCATGCCTTCACTGTGTAAATTGTAAGTACATGGTGAAGGGACGTGAATTTATACATCCCCAGACTAGGATTTCTTATCCCCTTAAATTTTATTTGACCTGTGATTCGAGCTTTGTCATTTATGCTTTATGGTGCCCCTGTAAACTTTTGTATGTGGGGGAAACTACATGTGATTTCAAGTCCCGCCTTAATCCAGCATCGCTTCTCTATACGTAAGAAGCGCAGGGATCTCCCTGTTTCGCATCACTTTGCGGATCTGGGCCATGCTGAGGGCGACTTAAAATTCATGATTCTTGATCATGTTCCACAGCCGCGAACTGGCGGCAATTGCATGAAGACGCTTAAAAAACGCGAGTCCGAATGGATCTTTAAGTTACAAACTGTGAAACCGAGGTGGTTTGAACGTAGAGTATAAACCATGGTTATTTATATGACTTCCCTCTAGTCTGCCCCAGTTAGCCTTTGTAGTGAAATTTTTTTTCTTTTAATGAATATATTTCAAGAATATATTTTTTATTCTTGTCACTTACAGATTCCTTGGATGGACGGGCTTTGCTCAACATGAAGCTGGACTACTTTTTGAATTTCTATGGCTCATCCCGCAACAGCTGCATACATACTAAAGTGTTTTGATACAACTTTATTAGGATGATTTTATGATTATTATGGATGTTTTCTCCACCTGACAGGGTTACTTGAGTGAAATAGGGTGAATACGGTTGTTACCGGCTTCCACCATTTTCACTTATAAGTTCGGATGACGGTACATCGTATGATTGCACGTCTTCTGCAATTATACCCAGGGTGTTACATCCTTTTCGATTAGCCGCTGCTTTCGATTTACTTATTGTTAAAGATATCTATACTTATTCTACTGTGATGTACAAACTGCAACCTGTCACGTGATGTTCCCCTATGGGATCATGTGATTAGCCCTTCGGTGAGGTCACGGACATGCGCAGTTGCCGCTCCATGTTCTCACACGGGATTAGGTGACTGCCCCCGTTGTGACATCATGGACATGCGCAGTTTGAGTTCCGGGACGCCGTCTCCATGCGGTGATGTCCGCAACAGTGTATCAGCCAACGATTGAGCTAGCCCGATTTCACACAAGGTCTGTTCACAATTATGTATACACATGTGTTTATCTTATACTCCTGATTGTCACTTATGTAATTTTTTATGTTACAGCATAATCACTATACTTGGACACTTTAGAATTTGATTATGTGAATCGGACATATCTTCTAGGCACAAAGCTTTTTTTGGATTACTTCTCATGAGATTTCTTTGCACTTTTTTCATATGAATGTTTGATTGTCATTTATGTATGTTAATGACTTATGACTATATAAACTCACAGTCTGTTACAATGCTTTGCTTGAGAAAGGTCCCAGTAAGAGGACTGAAACATCGCTTGGGTGAATAAAGATCCACTATTTTCACCAACAGATATGCTGCGGTGTCTTCTATTTCTATATCATACACCTTGGTAAGGTGTTCGTTCCGCTGGCACCCAATTTTTTCTACTTGGAGTGCTGCCCTGAATTATCATTTTTAAATATATATATATATATATATATATATATATACACACAGTACAGACCAAAAGTTTGGACACACCTTCTCATTCAAAGAGTTTTCTTTATTTTCATGACTATGAAAATTGTAGATTCACACTGAAGGCATCAAAACTATGAATTAACACATGTGGAATTATATACATAACAAAAAAGTGTGAAACAACTGAAAATATGTCATATTCTAGGTTCTTCAAAGTAGCCACCTTTTGCTTTGATTACTGCTTTGCACACTCTTGGCATTCTCTTGATGAGCTTCAAGAGGTAGTCACCTGAAATGGTTTCACTTCACAGGTGTGCCCTGTCAGGTTTAATAAGTGGGATTTCTTGCCTTATAAATGGGGTTGGGACCATCAGTTGCGTTGTGGAGAAGTCAGGTGGATACACAGCTGATAGTCCTACTGAATAGACTGTTAGAATTTGTATTATGGCAAGAAAAAAGCAGCTAAGTAAAGAAAAACTAGTGGCCATCATTACTTTAAGAAATGAAGGTCAGTCAGTCCGAAAAATTGGGAAAACTTTGAAAGTGTCCCCAAGTGCAGTCACAAAAACCATCAAGCGCTACAAAGAAACTGGCTCATATGCAGGACCGCCCCAGGAAAGGAAGACCAAGAGTCACCTCTGCTTGCGGAGGATAAGTTCATCCGAGTCACCAGCCTCAGAAATCGCAGGTTAACAGCAGCTCAGATTAGAGACCAGGTCAATGCCACACAGAGTTCTAGCAGCAGACACATCTAGAACACTGTTAAGAGGAGACTGTGTGAATCAGGCCTTCATGGTAGAATATCTGCTAGGAAACCACTGCTAAGGACAGGCAACAAGCAGAAGAGACTTGTTTGGGCTAAAGAACACAAGGAATGGACATTAGACCAGTGGAAATCTGTGCTTTGGTCTGATGAGTCCAAATTTGAGATCTTTGGTTCCAACCACCGTGTCTTTGTGCGACGCAGAAAAGGTGAACGGATGGACTCTACATGCCTGGTTCCCACCGTGAAGCATGGAGGAGGAGGTGTGATGGTGTGGGGGTGCTTTGCTGGTGACACTGTTGGGGATTTATTCAAAATTGAAGGCATACTGAACCAGCATGGCTACCACAGCATCTTGCAGCGGCATGCTATTCCATCCGGTTTGCGTTTAGTTGGACCATCATTTATTTTTCAACAGGACAATGACCCCAAACACACCTCCAGGCTGTGTAAGGGCTATTTGACCATGAAGGAGAGTGATAGGGTGCTGCGCCAGATGACCTGGCCTCCACAGTCACCGGACCTGAACCCAATCCGAGATGGTTTGGGGTGAGCTGGACCGCAGAGTGAAGGCAAAAGGGCCAACAAGTGCTAAGCATCTCTGGGAACTCCTTCAAGACTGTTGGAAGACCATTTCAGGTGACTACCTCTTGAAGCTCATCAAGAGAATGCCAAGAGTGTGCAAAGCAGTAATCAAAGCAAAAGGTGGCTACTTTGAAGAACCTAGAATATGACATATTTTCAGTTGTTTCACACTTTTTTGTTATGTATATAATTCCACATGTGTCAATTCATAGTTTTGATGCCTTCAGTGTGAATCTACAATTTTCATAGTCATGAAAATAAAGAAAACTCTTGAATGAGAAGGTGTGTCCAAACTTTTGCTCTGTACTGTATATACTAGCAGAAGGACCCGGCTTCGCACGGGTATATTTCATCTATTTTATTTAATGTTTGTGTATGTCATTAAAAGATATGGATTGTATCCACTATAACAGTGACATCTACAGTACCCCTCCCCATTAACAGTGACCTCCACAGTGGCCTGCCCCCTTAACAGTAACATCCACAGCGTCCTCCCATTTAACAGTGACCTCTACAGCAGCTGCCCCTTTATTAGTGACATCCACAGTACCCCGTCTCTTTAACAGTGATTTCCACAATAACCCGCCCCCTTAACAGTGACCTCTACAGAGCTCTGTTCCTTTAAAATGTGACCTCCACAACACCCTTCTCCCTTAACAGTGACCTCTACAGCACCCCGCCCCTTAACACGGACCTCCATAGCGGACCGTCCCCTTAACTGTGACCTCCACAGTTCCCTGTACTCTTAACAGAGACCTCCACAGTGTCCGTCCCTTTAACAGTGACCTCCACAGCATCCCGCCCCCTTATCAGGGTAGTCCAGTTGGATTTAATGTGACACCGATTGAACAAATCCCAATTCATTTACAGAAAGATATCCAGTACATTAGACGCAGAGAAATGTACTGGATTTTCAAATTGAATAGTTTGAATCCCTATGGTCTCAATGAAGCGTTTGAGATCAACCTATAAGGGTAAATATAGATATATATTTTTTGGCCCAGATAGAGGGACCCTTTATCATTTTATATTGTAACGGTGGGGAGTGGGGGAAACCCCCCACCGTGCGGTGTCAAAGGGTAAAAGGGGATCAGCCTGGCCAAAAGGAGTAATAAAGGAGCAGGTCACCTCCTACCGCGTCCCTAATCCTCTCCCTGACTCCTCACCGTATGAGCGGACCCCGATGGTAGGACGACTCATACTCAGGATTTCTATAGACCCTAAGTCGCCCTGGTAATTCCTCACTAAGGAGCAGGGAAGAGACGACCTGTTCATCCCAGACATGGAGGAACAGGAGTCTCTATACTAAACCAATAACACACTTACCTGTCACAGACACACTGACTGGAACTTGTGCACAAGTGCTGCTGTCCACACCAACATTAAAGGACACAGCACACACCACAAACCACACAGGAACCCAGGACAGCCATAGCTGCAATAAACTGAGACAGGGGAATGTCTAGTAAACATGACACCAAACACCACCAGACATGTAACATCAAACTAGACATAGAAACACCCTGAACATAACCCACTCCATACAAATAGGGACAGGAATGGAAGGAGACACCGGAATGACATTGATGACCACAAGATGGTAAAAGCCAGGAACAGAGAACCAGCATACACCAAGGCTGGAGGAACCCTCAGCTTCAGGCATCCAGCAGAGGCTAAATAGCCCAAGCAGACACACCCACACATACACAAACCCAGTGTTCACAAAACACTAGGAAGGGAGTTAACCCTTCCAACATCAGACAGAGGAAGGAAGCCACTGGAGAAGTGCACACAAGCAAACACGTAACCACCAGAAACAGCATGCGTGGCAACCATGTCACGGCAATCACTTAGAAGGCCGAGGCACTGCCACCGCATGCTCTCACAGCAACACGTTGCCGCGGGCAATCGCAAGTGTGGCAACAGTGTCACAGCGTACACCATAGGCCATGACATATATGGTCTTGTTGTATATTTATCATCCCCCCTTTTAGTTACCTCTGCAACTATTTTATTAATTTTATGAATACACATGTATTGGTTTTACATTGTTAGATTTTTTTATGTATTTATATATACACCTATTTATATATTCATTCATACATATCATGAATTTTTATCGGTTGGTTTTATATCTTTAAGAGCAATATACATTCACAGGATATTGGTCAATGTATGGACTTTGCCCAAAAAATTCCCATACATAGTATGGGGCCCCGTTACTTAGGACTCTGATCATGAGTATATATGTTTTGAGTAACCAATCCTCAATAAGTGTATTAATGGTAATTCCTATTTATATATACACATTATCTATACATATTATCTATATATAACGTCCTTGTCTTTAATATTGTCCTACATATGGAGGTCTCCCCCCTCTCCCCATTTATATTATTCTTTTTATTTATATTCACTCTCATTTATTTCTCCTGTTTCCAATTCCAATTCTAATTGTAATTGGTATCTGTATATATAGTTTTTTTTATATATTTTTCATTTTTCTGTAATGGCTCCCCAAAAAAACGTCTCTCTGTCAAGGGCGATATATTTTTTATGGTATGGGTAGACCATTTTGCCTACCGATTATGTCCTTTATACTCAAGTTTATGCACTACGCTTCCTAGAGACGCTCCTAAGCGTCTATGTTCCTATGGCTACCAGTCATGTGACCGCAAGGCTTGTGATCACATGTCCTCCCTGCCTCCTAGCGATGTATGGTAAGAGAGCGCATGCGTCAGCGCTCTGCTGTTCGAGAAACACTATGCCGGCTCGCCTCCATCATGTGACCATAGAGAGGCGGTCATGGGACCATCCTCTCCCGGCCAGAGAACACTTTTACTTGTTTTATATATTTCCCCATATCGTTTCAATGTGTGGATCAGTTCATCAAATTTGTAACATAAAAGCACTTGTTGTAATACTGAAAAATGGTTGTTTTAATATTACATATCATTACACCTGGTGCTAGCCCCTCCTACTTGTGGGCAGCTCCCAGGTATGTTGTTTTTTTGACGTTTTTTGCACTTATATAAATATCTGGCTAATTCTATCTAATTACACTACCTAATAACCTGATGAAGGGGATGTTTTGGGCCCCAAAACACATTGTTCTATGTATCCATTTATGAAATAAAGAAGATCTATCTACACGACCTGCTGTACCAGTGATTTGCGCCTGATCAGAACTTCCGTCCTACAAGCCCCCTTATCAGTGACCTCCACAGCAGCCCGCCCCTTTAACAATGACCTTGACAGCATCCCACCACCTTAACAGTGACCTCCAAAGCAACCTCCACTTTTAACAGTGATCTCCACAGCTGCCGACCCTTCGTTAGTGACCTCCACAGTACCCCATCTCCTTAACAGTTATTTCCACAACACCCCGTCCCCTTAACAGTGGCCTCTACAGCAATCTGCAGCTTAACACTGACCTCCATAGCGGACCATCCACTTAACTTTGACCTCCACAGCAACATGCCCCTAGGGCGGCCAGAGGTCCGGTTTTAAGCCGGACAGTCCGACTTTCAGACTCCCTGTCCTCCGTCCGGCACAGGGCCTGGACGAACACAGGGATGTTCTTTTGAATAGCTCACTCTCAGACAGCAGCACTTAGCATAGCAGTATGCAGAATATGTGGGCACAAGGTGAGACGAGACTAGGTTGATAATGTTGGCACAACGGCCCTGCGTCAACAGTAGTCTTGAGGGAATGGAAGCATCCAAAGTAGAATTCGAGTTTGAATCCAAATTTCCTTGCACTCCGTGGCAGCAAATCAGTTTTTTCTAAAATGGTGGCTGCACGTGTTACAAAGAGAAAGTAAGAAGCCCAGGAATGTGATATGACGCATAATGCCAATCCGCTGGTAGCCATTCCTCTGAGATGTCACAGCCTTATAAAAGCCTCATCCCGCATGGCCTCTACCATTTCACTGTGAGCTGAGCATAGGGAGAGACGTGGCAAATGCTCATGCATTAGGGACATTGATGCTGAAGACTGTTTTAAAAAATAATATTGGAGAGGGCGAGTGCAGGGACAGTGCAGGGAGACTGTTTTGAGACTGTAGGGAGACTGCAGGTTGAGTGTATCACCGTGAGCAGCATGTTCTACTGCACCCACATTCACAGTTAATCCATTAAAGGGAACCTGTCACTGGGATTTTGGGTATAGAACTAAGGACATGGGTTGCTAGATGGCCACTAGCACATGCGCAATACCCAGTTCCCATAGCTCTGTGTGCTTTTATTGTGTCAAAAAACCGATTTGATACATATGCAAATTAACATAAAAGAGTCATATCTTACTTGTGTGACCAGAGAAGAGTCATATTTTCAAGATCTTACTCATCTCAGGTTAATTTGCATATGTATCAAATTGGTTTTTATACACAATAAAAGCACACAGAGCTATGGGGACTGGGTATTGCTGATATGCTAGCGGTCATCTAGCAACCCATGTCCTCAGCTCTATACCCAAAATCCCGGTTACAGGTTCCCTTTAAGTAAGCGAAACAGTTATGTTGCATCTGTATTTTAGGATGGTGTCATATTTTGCCCTTTTTTAACTGTGCAGTAGAGACAAATGTATCATAGCGAATTAATTATTTTAGCTGTTGCGTGGCATAGGTTCAGTATAAGGCCACTGTTAAATATTTTGTCCTGTTCAAATGAGCAGTGGAGGCAAATTTGCATTCTGTTAGCTGTTGCAGTACAGTAGAGACAAATGTATCATAGCGAATGAATTCTGTTAGCTGTTGCGTGAAATAGCATCAGTATTAGGCCACGGTTAAAGATCCAACTATGAGCTTCTTAACTTCATAAATCTTTAATACACGCTGGATCTTTAATTACTACTGCAGGTTTAATATTTTGCCATGTGCATCATATTCTACTGCGCCGAAATTAAGAGTTAATCCATTATTTTAATGATACAGTTAGTTAAATATTTTTTCCTGTACAAGTGTGCAGTGGACCCAAATTCATCATCATTAATATGATCTGTTAGCGAAAAAATCATTCTACGTCCTATTGCAATCCCCGATCCCTATGGCGAACGGGGTTGAGCAGGTTACCCACACCTGTCGGCGAAGGGTAGACACACAGAGATGCCACATCTAAGGCCTCTTTCACATGCTCTGGATGTGTCACGTGTGCATTGCGGGAAAACCGTGATTGTGCTCCAATGTTCAGTTTTTTCCACACGAGTGCAATGCGTTTTGCACGCGTGTGACAAAAAGCTGAATGTGGTACCGAGACCCGAACCCGGACTTCTTCACTGAAGTTCGGGTTTGGGTTAGGTGTTCTATTCAATCTATTATTTTCACTTAAAACATGTTTATAAAGGAAAATAATAGCATTCTTAATACAGAATGCTAACAAAAATGTTGCTAGAGGGGTTAAAAAATAAAAAATAATTAACTCACCTCATCCACTTGTTCACACTGCCGGCATCGTCTTCTTTCTTCTTCTTCTTTCAGGACCTGCAAAAGGATCTTTGATAATGTAATCACCACGTGGTGAGCGCGGTGACGTCAGCACAGGTCCTTCTGAATGAAGATAGAAGATCCCTCCATACTATGAACCTAATGGTATTTTGCTTTCAAAATGTATTAGGATTAAAACCAGATGGGCCAAACATGGTGGATGCATCAAACATGGCCTCTGGATTATTGCCACAAGGGACAGGAAATCAAAAATCTTGTCGAAGTTCGGAAAATCAACCAAATTTAATTTTTTAAAACTTCACTCATCACTAGTCATAAGACTTGTTACAGGGGGAATGAAAGCAGTTTCTAAAACATGTCAGGAAAGAATACAGGCCCACTTTAAGAATATTTAAGCCATGGCTAAGTTGTGGAATAAATTATCACTTTTTAAGTGAACAGTATTTTTGGTTTATCATCTGATTCCCCCAAATTCTGTATTTATTCAGTAGATCACCCTTGTGACTTAATGAAAAGAATTTTAAGATATGTTATGGTCTTCCAGCTGAGACAAAATGGTGAAGCAGGAAGCCTAGGATGAAATGACTTAGTTACTCCATCCTTCTGAGTAAGGAAGTGTTTTCACTCCCTAATTTTAAACTATATTTTGTTGCCTTCCAGCTTCAGTATTGTATTGACTCCAACACTGTTGATTAGTCTATGGATGTTTCAGATTTTTTTAATATCGAAAATATTTTTCATATGCTGGAATCCAGTCAACTAAGTCAGAAGCAGTACCCAGTTGAGTTACATTATTATGACCACCAGCTAATATCGAGAGTAACCGCTGTGTTCAGCACAGACAGCAGCTAGATGGGCTGGGAGTGACTCAATAAGGTCATGGTAGGTTGTCACAGGTATCTGAAGCCATGCTGACTGCAGTACATCCTACAGCTGCTGGAGGTGTATGAGAGAGAATCTATAGGGCGAACAAGTGGACTGTACTTATAGAGGAAGAAGGGACTAGAGATAAGCAAATTGAAGTTGACGAGGTGGAATTCAATCCGAATTTCAGGAAAAATTTGATTCCTCCCGAAGTCGAATGTCACAACCAGACAGCTGAGAAGCTCTGACAGAGGCCTTTCAGAACCTCCTCCTTGAGTTCTCTTTGTTGTGCTGTTCAGTTCCTCATCTCGTTAGCCTCTCTCAGCTGTCATGGAGTTAGACTGATTGCTTCCCTTTAAATCCCTCCCCATGGTGCATTGCTGGGCGGCTTATACTTCCTCCTGGAGTGTGTGTGCATGCTGACCTTGTTTTCCTGTCTGCTACAAAGTTAAGTGCTGAACTTTTATCTGTTATTTTGTGTTTGCTGGATCCCAGGTGACCCTGACTCCCTCCGTGTCTGGAGTAGGGAGCCGGTGGCCGTGTCCTCTCACTATTGAAGGGTGTTCAGGGGTTATATAGTCGAGGTACGTGGATATGCAAACCTCCACCTTTCGGATCTTTGCATAGGCTGAGCAGCCAGGGATAGTCTCAGGTCTTGTGCAGGGGTCTCCCTTTTGGTTCCTTAGCTTTGGATCCACTCAGTCATATATGCATGTTGCTTTGTCTTGTTTCCTGTACACCGTCCGTGACATCGAATTTCCTTGCGCTTCATGGTAACAAATAAAAAAAATTCCAAAATGGCTGCTGCGCATGTTACAAAGTGAAAGTAAGAAGCCCGAGAACGAGGGAGCACCCACAATGCCATGCAGACAGCCAATCAGCAGATAGCCAGCCCCTGTGATGTCACAGCCCTATAAAAAGCCTCCTCATGACCGGACTCTGCCCTATAACAGTGTATTTACTGCAGGGAGAGACGTTACAGGCACTAGGGACAGTGATTAGGAAAGACTTTATCATGAAAAAAAACAATTGAGCTGTTCAGGGAAAGATTATCCTCATAGTGTAGGGAAAGGATAGAGCGGCATTATCCGCACTGTAGGGAGAGAGCAGGGACCAATAGGAGAGTGTACAGCCTGGGTAATCGGAGCTATTCTATTACACCTTGCTGCACTAATTGAGGTTACCAAAATCGATCTATTACTACAGATTGTAGGTTGTTTTAAACAGGTATAGGGTTGAAAGTGATACAACCAGTTTTGGGGTGTATTTATTTTAAATATATAAAAGCACGTCCATTCATCCTTGCTTTTTGGGCGAATTTATGGCCTGATGCAACCAGTTTTGGGGTGTGTTTATTCCATATATAAAAGTACTTCCATTCACCCTTGCTTCTGGGGTTAAATTGCAGTTTGAAACAACCGATTTTGGGGTGTATTTAGTTGATATATAGGTACATTTATTCACCCTTGAAGTACTTGCGGTCTGGCATGCTGCACGGGTGAAGAAAGCATGCTCCTCGGGCTTAAGAAAAAAAATTAAAATACTAGAGGTGATCACACCATAAAAGCAGATAACCCGAAAAGGCTTAGACGCCGAGGCCGCTGTTCGCCGAACCAGAAGACTTCTGTACACACTTTTAGGGTGGTCAAATTCTTTACACTTAATTTGATGCGTCAATCAGTAGTTACAGAGTTGGTGTGAAATAGCGGTTTGATACTACAAACTTTAGAGTTCACATTTCAGTTCAGTTATTTGATCAGTTATTACCATCATTTGTTGTGAGCCAAAACCAGTAGTGAAGCCTACTCAGAGATAAGGTGTAATGGAAAGATCTGCACCTGTTCTATGTTTTTGACCCAAACCTGGTTTGATACCATACATTTTAGGGTGTTCAAATTCTTATACACTTAATTTGATGCGTCAATCAGTAGTTGCAGAGTCGGTGAGAAATTACAGCCTGATACTATTGCTCTTTTACCCTTGCAGTTAATGTTACAGTACAGTATGTTTGACACACAGGTGAGAAGGAGAGATCCACTGTTTCCTCCGGTAGGTTGGCAAGTAGCGATGATGATAATCGCGTGGGAGCTGGTGTTGCGAACCATCAGTCACGTGGATCTGAGACTGCTGAGGGTGAGATCAGTGACATGCAAACAGTGGCGGACGATAATGTGGACGATTGCACGTGGGAGCCAGGTAAAAGGGGGCTTCATCATCATCATCAGGAGAAGAGGGTGGCAGCTTGCGCATGAGGCAGAGTCTGAGCCAGCAAGGGGATAGCATGGCTTGGAGTCGGCAGGGTGGCAGCAGTGTGATATCTGTAGCCAAACGTGCCCAGGGTAGACCGCCTGCTACGCAGGAGCCTACCTGTCCGGAAAGAAGAAGCAGTGCACGGGTTCATGGAGGCAGCGGTAGCAGGCAGTCAGCACGGAGGGGGGGGGATGCTATATTCGGCAATGTGGGAATTTTTCATCAAGCTGCCGGTTTGACGACTGATGCGATTCCCACCCTCACTACTCTGTGACTGTGTTGACTCCTCATACTGTTGACACCTCACCACTTTGTCATGGACGCACTACTTGTTTCAGCGTGTAACAGAACAGATTCTGTAGAAATCTATGTGGAATCAGCAGACGAGGGTGTAAAAGGAGTGCGCTTCTTCTTGGCGCTAACATTGACCTGTAAGGCTGAATTCACACTTGAGTTATTTGGTCAGTTTTGCCCCATGACTGCTCAAATGAGTGAAGTGTGCAGTGATTCTAAGAGCGACACCTGTCATCTGCATGTCATACTGACTCACAGTATTGTTTCACTACTACAGCAGACTCCCTATGTGTGTTACTGCCAGGCACAGTGTTCTACACCACTATAAAGGCTCTCTGCAGCCAGGGAAATAGACGATTTTTTAACGCAATTTGCCAATAAATTCAGATCGAATCAAATCTTTTGGGAAATTCGGCGAACCAACCAAATCAATTTTTTTAGAAATTCGCTCATCTCTAGAAGGGACTTTTATACGTTTCTCATCTGTTCTCTAGTGGCACAGTTATGTCTTTCAATAGGTTATCAACTTTGTTACCTTTGTCAAGAGATTTTCTTTTATATCTGCAGCGTTGGTCTGCATTATGTTCTAACTGAATTTATTGCAGAACATTCACCTGTTATTTATTACTTGTTTTTGAAAACAAGAAAAGAGGGCATACCAGTTCTTTATACACTTACTAATGATTTTTTTTTTGCTTATAAAGATACATTTAAATCTAGAAGACACGGAAAACAACATTTGGGATCCTTCTTGGTTTTCAAAAAATACAATATGCTGAAATTAATTTGTTAATGGGGTTTTCTAGGTGTAAAATGTTGATGAATATCAATATCTGATCAGCTGGTCTGTTTTCCACCACTCCTCAATAAGCTATTTGAAAAGGCTACAGCACCCCTAGGCAGGGGAGTAGCTAAAGGCTCATGGGCCCTGGTGCAAGAGTTTAGCTTTGGCCCCCCATCGCTCATTGCTTTGTGGCCAGGGGCAGGGAAGCACGTTGTCTTCCTGCTGCCTGAGGCAAAAATTTTAACTGCACCCCCCCCATGCCAAATTCTTGACCTAACACCTTCCCTCCAGCCAGAGGTGTAACTTGACCAGCATGCACCTTGTATAAAAAAGATGTCTTCTCATGTGGTACAAGGGTCTTTGGGGCCCCTGAGGCTCCTGGGCCCGGTAGCGACTGATACCTCTGCACCCCCTATAGCTACGCCCCTGATACAGGACTGTACATGGGGTGCAGTGTAATATACAGAACTATACATGGGGTGCAGTATGATATACAGGACTATACAGGGGGTGCAGTGTATTATATAGGACTGTACATGGGGTGCAGTATAATATACAGGACTGTACATGGGGTGCAGTGTAATATACAGGACTATACATGGGGTGCAGTGTAATATATAGGACTGTACATGGGGTGCAGTATAATATACAGGAGTATACATGGGGTACAGTATAATATACAGGACTATACATGGGGTGCAGTATAATATACAGGACTATACATGGGGTGCAGTGTAATACACAGGACTATACATGGGGTGCAGTATAATATACAGGACTGTACATGGGCTGCAGTGTAATATACAAGACTGTACATGGGGTGCAGTATTATATACAGGACTGTACATGGGGTGCAGTGTAATATACAGGACTATACATGGGGTGCAGTGTAATATACAGGACTATACATGGGGTGCAGTATAATATACAGGACTGTACATGGGGTGCAGTGCAATATACAGGACTATACATGGGGTGCAGTGTAATATACAGGACTGTACATGGGGTGCAGTATAATATACAGGACTATACATGGAGTGCAGTATAATATACAGGACTATACATGGGGTGCAGTATAATATACAGAACTGTACATGGGGTGCAGTATAATATACAGGACTATACATGGAGTGCAGTATAATATACAGGACTGTACATGGGGTGCAGTATAATATACTGGACTATACATGGAGTGCAGTATAATATACAGGACTTTACATGGGGTGCAGTATAATATACAGGACTGTACATGGGGTGCAGTATAATATACAGGACTATACATGGGGTGCAGTGTAATATACAGGACTGTATATGGGGTGCTGTGTAATATACAGGACTATACATGGGGTGCAGTGTAATATACAGGACTATACATGGGGTGCAGTATAATATACAGAACTGTACATGGGGTGCAGTATAATATACAGGACTATACATGGAGTGCAGTATAATATACAGGACTGTACATGGGGTGCAGTATAATATACAGGACTATACATGGAGTGTAGTATAATATACAGGACTATACATGGGGTGCAATATAATATACAGGACTGTACATGGGGGGACCCGATGGCACCGCCGCCGCACAATAAAAAGCCGCAAACCGCAGGTCTAATTTGACCTGCGGTTTGCAGCGATCGCCGACACGGGGGGGGGGGGGTCACGGGACCCCCCCGGGCATTTAGCCTAGGTGCCTGCTGAATGATTTGAGCAGGCTCCTTGTTCCGATCACTGCCCACCGGGCAGCGGTGATCGGAACAACCCATGACGTACCGGTACGTCATGGGTCCTTAAGGACTCGGGATCCATGCCGTACCAGCAAAGCAAGCCCAGGAGGGGACAAGCAACTAAAATGCACTTTAGAGGCAGGGCCTCTGGGCCTAGCAGAGCAGGCAGCGCTCTGCTAGCCAACATAGAACCTTTCCCCAGGAGGGGGTAGGCTAGACTGACTCACCAACACTAAACTCCCCCTCTCTCTCAGAGAGGGTTAGAGACTGGAAGGAAAAGTTCCAGACTCTGCTAAGGCTCTGCGAAGTGTTTGCTTCCACCTGCTGGTGGAACAGGCACATTACATAAACTATAACAGTTACATGGAAAAAATATGCACATTATTCTGAGATGACATAAAATACATTAGATGACAGGTATTAGCACATAGGAGACAGTAGCAAGGTGTCCAAAGGAGTGGTAGTAGCACTCCGGGACATTACATATATACTACAGAGGACAGTATACTGTATATTTTTATATATATATATATATATATATATATATACACATACTACAAAGGACAGTATACTGTATATACTGTAAATATATCACAGAGGATGGTATACTGTATCTATATACTACAAAGGACAGTATACTGTATATATATATATGTACTACATAGGACAGTATACTGTATATATACTACAGAGGACAGTATACTGTATATATATGAACTACAGAGGACAGTATACTGTATATATACTACAGAGGACAGTATACTGTATATACACTACATAGGACAGTATACTGTATATATATGAACTACAGAGGACAGTATACTGTATATATGCTACAGAGGACAGTATACTGTATATATACTACAGAGGACAGTATACTGCTACAGATGGATCTGGATAGTTTGGACTATTGGGCAGAGAAGTGGCAGATGAGGTTTAACACTGACAAATGTAAGATTATGCACATGGAAAGGAATAATGCAAGTCACCCGTACATACTAAATTATAAAACACTGTCTAACAGAGACATGGAAAAGGACCGAGGAATTTTAGTGGACAGCTTTCCGTTTCTGTGTTCCATGATGGGCTCTCACAAGAGGTCCAAAACGGATCAGTTTTGCCCTAATGCATTCTGCATGGAAAAGGATCCACTCAGAATACATCAATTTGCCTCCGTTCAGTCACCATTCCACTCTAGAGGCGGACACCAAAACACAGCCTGCAGCGTTTTTCTGTCCGCCATGTGGTGTGGAACGAGATGGGTCATGATACAATGCAAGTCAATGGGGATGGATCCGTTTTCTCTGACACAATAGAAAACGGATCCATCCCCCATTGACATTCAATGGTGTTCGAGACGGATCCCTCATGGCTAGAGTTGAGCGAACCCAAACTGCAAAGTTCGGGTTCGTACCGAACTTTGCGAGTTCGGGTATCCGGAGCCAAACCCGGACTTTTTCACTGAAGTTCGGGTTCGGTGTTTGGGTGTTAATAGCATTATTTAAACAGAATGCTAAATAAAATGTCTACTGAGGGGTTAAACTCACCTCATCCACTTGATCACGCAGCCGATATCTTCTTTTCTTCAGGACCTGCAAAAGGACCTGCGGTGACATCACCGCGCTCAGCAGGTGACGTCACCGCCGGTCCTGCTGAATGAAGATAGAAGGACCTGCGGTGATGTCACCGCGCTCAACATGGGAAAATAATAAATTGAAGTTCGGGTCCCCATTGACTTAAATACCCGGTAAACGCGAACTTACACGGGTTCGCTCAACCCTAGTCATGGCTATAGAAGACATAATAAACCTGATCCGTTCATGACGGATGCATGAGGTTGTATTACTGTAACAGAAGTGTTTTTGCAGATCCATGACGGGTCTCGAAAAAAATGCTAATGTAAAAGTAGCGCTATTCAGTTTAAAAAAAGATGACTGAGGGGAGATCTAATTACTATGTATAAAAATATCAGGGGTCAGTACAGAGATCTCTCCCATCATCTGTTTATCCTCAGGACTGTGACTGTGATGAGGGGACATCCTCTGCGTCTGGAGGAAAGAAGGTTTGTGCACAAACATAGAAGAGGATTCTTTACGGTAAGAGCAGTAAGACTATGGAACTCTCTTCCTGAGGAGCTGGTGATGGTGAGTACAATAAAGGAATTCAAGAGGGGCCTGGATGTATTTCTGGAGTGTAATAATATTACAGGCTACAGTGGTCTGTTAGTAACAGTACGGTGGAAATATTCAGTCACTATTTAGCTGTATTACTAGTAGTCATGGTGCGGCATTATCTGGATTGGGGGCCACTCAGGTGACGGGTGCTGACCCCCTATCTAGGCCCCGCAGTCATGCCACTGATTATGACACTCAGACTCTGTAGCCGATGACATCACAGATAGTGTTTCTAAGGAAAAAAAGAAGCGTTATCGTGCCAGGATTCTAATGGTGACATCACAAAAAGTGTAACCATGCCAGGATTCTAATGATGACATCACAAAGGATGGCGTAGCATCAAGCGGCCATCTTGAATGTAATGGGCTCACACTTTATTAACATACCCTTAATGGAGATAAAACTAGTGGATGGAGTATTAACTGGGGGATCAGTTATTTTGAGACTTGTACTAGTTTTCCAGCTATAATAAAAGTCACAAACTTTAGCACATGCAGATTGTGTGCAAAAATGTGTGACTTTAAATATAACGCTTTTAAATATTGGTAACGCGCCCCTTCAGAATCCAGCTCTGAGCTCACTTAATATTCCCTTAGGATACCCATAGAAAATAGATGCTAAGTACGATTTATGCAATTTGATAATTAAGAGAAATAAAACACAATTTTTTCTTTTAAAAAAACATTATTTTTATTTGTAAAAGGTTTTAGGTTTTAAATTATTCTTTTGCAGCTCTGGCTCCGTCTTCAGGATTGGCTGGATTCAGAGATGAGGTTGGGGGTCGCACCTCTGGCAGATTTTCAGGGACAGAATGTCGGATCCTAGAAGAGAAAATACCCAAATAAAAAAACGGTTTACAAAAACACAAGGAGAAGACGGAGGGAAGCGGACAAACTTACTGGACCTGGTGGTGCTCTGCTCATCTTCACTGGAATTTCAGATGGTTTGGATGGCAGAAACCATCTATAGATGGTAAGTGGGCCCCAAGGGGTAGATGGTAAGTGGGCCCCAAGGGGTAGATGGTAAGTGGGCCCCAAGGGGCAGATGGTAAGTGGGCCCCAAGGTGTAGATGGTAAGTGGGCCCCAAGCTGCAGATGGTAAATGGCCCCAAGCCGCAGATGGTAAATGGCCCCAGACGGCAGATGGTAAATGGGGCCAAGCAGCAGATGTTATATGGTGGCCAAGGGGCAGATGGTATAGTAAGGGCCTGTCGGCAGATGTTATAGCCGGCGGCAGATGATACAGCTTGGCCGCTTTCTCTTCCGGGTACTTAAGGCCCTGATGTTAATGGTGTTCCCCGGAAGGTCCTCCATCTCCACATCGTCCGGATATTGGCGAGGGCCAAAATCAATTTTTTCATCATCACCGTGATCAGAATTCATATCAACATCATCGGGATA
The DNA here is from genome assembly GCF_014858855.1 of Bufo gargarizans. Classification (NCBI taxonomy): domain Eukaryota; kingdom Metazoa; phylum Chordata; class Amphibia; order Anura; family Bufonidae; genus Bufo; species Bufo gargarizans. The sequence goes on along the minus strand of NC_058084.1, from coordinate 403,148,373 downwards.
CTGTCGAGGGCCGACATCCATTTTCTCTAAAGCAGTCACCGCAGGAATCGTCTTTGGCACCAACCTCCTCTTCTTCAAGGACTTCCCCATGGTGAGAGACAGCTAGAGATACTGACACTGCTGTCAGGGCGTGACCCCAATTTATGGGATTAGACCACACCCCCTGATTATTATGTCATAAGTAAATGAGTCATGCCCCATTATGACATCACAAGTAAAAAGGTCATGCCAGAGGAGGGGAGCGGGGCCAGGGGGACAAGCATCTATTGATGACATCACAAGAAGTGCCTTAGCATGAGAGCGGCCATATTGGATGTACTGAACTCACGTTTTTAATATCACATCATGTACATACATGTTCTTGTCTAAAATTTTCTTCATGTTTTTTCATTCTTTTCACATAGATTTTGGGATGAGGGGTGGGATATATGACCCCAGAGGACTTTGGTCCCTGTAGCAGCCAATCACAGTGCAGATTTAATTTCGTATTCCGTTCTTGGAAAATAAAAGCTGTGCTGTGATTGGTCGCTATGGGCAACAAGGACTGTTTTTCTTTTGACCATTTCACCACATCTGTCCCATCTCCATCTAATCTCTCAACCCCTCAGTTTTCACGAATAAAATTGCTTTAGACAAATAAAAGCAGCGCTGTGATTGGTTGCTAAGGACTGTTTTACTGTTAATCTGACCCGATTTGTAAAATGGTGGGAGTGATAGATTGTGTATGAGAAATAGATGACAGGAGTGATACATTGTGAGATGGTGGGAGTGATAAATTACATACATGATGATGGGTGTGACATACATTGTGTGTGAGATGATTGCAGATATTTAACTATAATGTAACATTTGTACAATAAAAAATGTTAAAGATATTTCTCATACAGTGGATTATTGTGTAATATACAGAACTATACATGGGGTGCAGTATAATATACAGGACTGTACATGGTGTGCAGTATAATATACAGGACTGTACATGGGGTGCAGTATAATATACAGGACTGTACATGGTGTGCAGTATAATATACAGGACTGTACATGGGGTGCAGTATAATATACAGGACTGTACATGGGGTGCAGTATAATATACAGGACTATACATGGGGTGCAGTATAATTTACAGGACTATACATGGGGTGCAGTATAATATACAGGACTATACATGGGGTGCAGTGTAATATACAGGACTATACATGGGGTGCAGTATAATATACAGGACTGTACATGGGGTGCAGTGTAATATACAGGACTATACATGGGGTGCAGTATAATATACAGAACTATACATGGGGTGCAGTATAATATACAGGACTGTACATGGGGTGCAGTATAATATACAGGACTATACATGGGGTGCAGTATAATTTACAGGACTATACATGGGGTGCAGTATAATATACAGGACTATACATGGGGTGCAGTGTAATATACAGGACTATACATGGGGTGCAGTATAATATACAGGACTGTACATGGGGTGCAGTATAATATACAGGACTGTACATGGGGTGCAGTGTAATATACAGGACTATATATGGGGTGCTGTGTAATATACAGGACTATACATGGGGTGCAGTGTAATATACAGGACTATACATGGGGTGCAGTATAATATACAGGACTATACATGGAGTGCAGTATAATATACAGGACTATACATGTGGTGCAGTGTAATATACAGGACTATACATGGGGTGCAGCGTATTATACAGGACTTTACATGGGGTGTATTACAATATACAAGACTATACATGGAGTGCAGTATAATATACAGGACATTACATGGGGTGCAGTGCAATATACAGGACTATACACAGAGTGCAGTATAATATATAGGACTATACATGGAGTGCAGTATAATATACAGGACTATACATGGGGTGCAGTGTAATATACAGGACTATACACAGAGTGCAGTATAATATATAGGACTATACATGGAGTGCAGTATAATATACAGGACTATACATGGGGTGCAGTGTAATATACAGGACTATACACAGAGTGCAGTATAATATATAGGACTATACATGGAGTGCAGTATAATATACAGGACTATACATGGGGTGCAGTATAATATATAGGACTATACATGAGGTGCAGTATAATATACAGGACTGTACATGGGGTGCAGTGTAATATACAGGACTATACATGGGGTGCAGTGTAATATACAGGACTGTACATGGGGTGCAGTATAATATACAGGACTATACATGGAGTGCAGTATAATATACAGGACTATACATGGAGTGCAGTATAATATACAGGACTATACATGGGGTGCAGTATAATATACAGGACTATACATGAGGTGCAGTATAATATACAGGACTGTACATGGGGTGCAGTGTAATATACAGGACTATACATGGGGTGCAGTGTAATATACAGGACTGTACATGGGGTGCAGTATAATATACAGGACTATACATGGAGTGCAGTATAATATACAGGACTATACATGGAGTGCAGTATAATATACAGGACTATACACAGAGTGCAGTATAATATATAGGACTATACATGGAGTGCAGTATAATATACAGGACTATACATGGGGTGCAGTGTGATATACAGGACTGTACATGGGGTGCAGTATAATATACAGGACTATACATGGAGTGCAGTATAATATACAGGACTATACATGAGGTGCAGTATAATATACAGGACTATACATGAGGTGCAGTATAATATACAGGACTGTACATGGGGTGCAGTGTAATATACAGGACTATACATGGGGTGAAGTACAATATACAGGAATATACATGGGGTGCAGTGTAATATACAGGACTGTACATGGGGTGCAGTATAATATACAGGACTATACATGGAGTGCAGTATAATATACAGGACTATACATGGAGTGCAGTATAATATACAGGACTATACACGGAGTGCAGTATAATATACAGGACTATACATGGAGTGCAGTATAATATACAGTACTATACATGGGTGCAGTGTGATATACAGGACTGTACATGGGGTGCAGTATAATATACAGGACTATACATGGAGTGCAGTATAATATACAGGACTATACATGGGGTGCAGTGTAATATACAGGACTATACATGGGGTGCAGTGTAATATACAGGACTATACATGGCGTGCAGTGTAATATACAGGACTGTACATGGGGTGCAGTATAATATACAGGACTATACATGGAGTGCAGTATAATATACAGGACTATACATGGAGTGCAGTATAATATACAGGACTATACACAGAGTGCAGTATAATATACAGGACTATACATGGAGTGCAGTATAATATACAGGACTATACATGGGGTGAAGTACAATATACAGGACTATACATGGGGTGCAGTGTAATATACAGGACTGTACATGGGGTGCAGTGTAATATATAAGACTATACACAGAGTGCAGTATAATATACAGGACTATACATGGGGTGCCGTATAATATACAGGACTATACATGGGGTGCAGTATAATATACAGGACTATACATGGGGCGCAGTGTGATATACAGGACTGTACATGGGGTGCAGTATAATATACAGGACTGTTCATGGGGTGCAGTGTAATATACAGGACTATACATGGGGTGCAGTATAATATACAGGACATTACATGGGGTGCAGTAAAATATACAGGACTGTACATGGGGTGCAGTGTAATATACAGGACATTACATGGGGTGCAGTTTAATATACAGGACTATACATGGGGTGCAGTGTAATATACAGGACATTACATGAGGTGCAGTATAATATACAGGACTATACATGAGGTGCAGTATAATATACAGGACTGTACATGGGGATTAGTATAATATACAGGACAGGGGCGTAGCTAAAGGCTCATGGGCCCTGGTGCAAGAGTTTAGCTTTGGCCCCCCCATCGCTCATTGCTTTGTGGCCAGGGGCAGGGAAGCACATTGTCTTCCTGCTGCCTGAGGCAAAAATGTTAACTGCACCCGCCCCCCCCCCCCCCCATGCCACCTTCCTTCCAGCCAGAGGTGTAGCTTGACCAGCATGCACCTTCTATAAAACAGTTGTCTTCTCATGTGGTACAAGGGTCTTTGGGCCCCCTCAGGCTCCTGGGCCCGGTAGCGACTGCTACCTCCGCACCCTCTATAGCTACGCCCCTGCCCCTAGGCCAGTAATGTCACATTCATCAGTCATAAGGCTTTGTGAGCTCAGTCTCATTCAAGTGAATGGACCTGGGCTGTAATACCAAGCACAGCCGCTATGCAATGTCTGGTACTGTACTTGGCTTGCTATGAGCACTTGGTCTGATGGCTGGTGGCCCTTCCAAAGAGCTGATCAGTGGGGGTGCCAGAAGTCGAACTCCCACATCGATCTGATTTTGATGACCTAGCTTGGGGATAAATCAATATTGTAGTCATAAAAAACCTCTTTAATTTCTTCACCTAAAATAACACAATTTATGTTAACTTACAGATTGCTTATAATAACCCCTATTTTTCTGTACAGAATTGTAGAAGTTAACAACAGCTGGCATCACTTTGGAGAAAGCCTGGGGCCAGATAAAAGTTCCCAGAGCCATCTCTTGTTAAAACTGCTATGCCCTTACAGGTGCCTGTGCATATGTCTATGCCCAGACACAATACACTGACATGCATAAACACGCCAGCATATTGTTACTGTAAAAAAAAATATGTTTCCCTATATGAGATTTAAAATTTTACTAAATAAATTGAGCATCCTAAAAAAAAGTAATCAAAACGGCACAAAGTTTAAAACATCTAAAAATGCATATGATAATATAACATTCACATATTTGGTATCTCAACAACAAGATATATGTGCCGTTTCCACTGATTATTAATTTAAAGGCATAGAAGAATCAGGGCCATCAGATCAAGTACAAATGATTATAAGACTGTAGTGAGTGCATGTACATACTGGTTTATTTTGCTTGAATTTTGTGCAAATCACCACAAACAGACCGATTTCACATAAGAGCAATACATATACATTTTACAGAATTGATCACTGATCACCCAACTAACAGAATCATTAAAGCTTATCATTAGTGTTGGGCGAGCATGCAGGTAAGTACTTGCCATTTACTGTAATGCTGTAGCCATGTTGGCTACTGGCATAACAGGATTGGCTGGCCGAAACGCGTCATCGGGGGGTGCAAAAATATAGCACCGATGACACATGTTCGGCTCAGTATTAGTCAGGGAGAGCTGGAGAGAAAAAGGAGAGATATTGTAGGGATAGAAATATCAATATCTTAGTTTTTATACTTGTTATAGAACCAAAGTCCTTTTAAGGACTATTGTGTGTGGCAGCAATATATATTTTTAGTGTAACCTGCACTAAATTGCTAAAACTTGGTTAGAGACCCCAAAGTCCTTTTAAGGATTCTATAGTTGTATCTGCAGCAATATATATTTTTAGGGCAACCTGCGCTAAATAGCTTGCAATTGTGTAATGTGTGCGCAGCCTAAAAATATCTGTGACATCCAGTGTACTGTAGACGGTGTCTGCTGCGACAGTTACATTATCTGCGCTACATCTCCTGTATAACGTTTGCATATCTGAAATATCAGTGAAATTGTCTATTTTTTTAGCTGTTTGTGGCAACGACATTACTTGTGCTGTACCTCCTGGATAGCGTTTGTGCATTCTAAATATCAGTGACATTCATTCAGTGTAATTTTTTATTAGCCGATGGTGACAGCGACATTACTTATGCTATAGCTCCTGTATAACGTTTGAGCATCATAAATATCAGTGGCATTCATTCAGTTACATTTTTTATTAGCCGGTGATGACAACCAAATGACTTGCACTATACCTGCTGTTTAACGTGTGCGCATCCTTAATATCAGTGACATTAATTCAGTGACATTTCCTATTAGACGGTGGTGACAGCGACATTACTTGCGCTATACCTCCTGTAAACGTTTGTGCAGAGGCCGTGGCCCTGAGCGTGGTGAAACTGTGCCTGCTGCCAGAGCACAAGAAACACACTCATCCACGATTCCTAGCTTTATGTCCCAGTTTGCAGGGCGGCGCAGGACACCACTCTCGAAGTCAGACGAGTGTGACCAGTTGGTCGGTTGGATTGCAGCAGATAATGCTTCCAGTGTCTCAAGAGGTTCATGATGAGAATGAGACCCAGTTGTCAATAACTAAGGTAGTTGTTAGGTCAACAAGTCAGGAGGATGACCAGAGTGAGGAAGTGGAAGAGGAGGTGCTGGACGATGAAGTCACTGACCCAACCTGGGAAGGTGGCAAGTCGAGCGAGGACAGCAGTACAGAGGGGGAGGGATCAGCAGCACCGCAACAGGCTGGAAGAGGCAGTGGGGTGGCAAAAGGGAGAAGGCGGGCCTACAACTGTTCCCTGGAGCACCCCCTTGCGGCAATCTCCCTTGCCAAGTAGGTGTTCCACAATCTGGCGCTTTTTTAGGAA